>NC_057806.1:243739806-244042027 GCF_018294505.1 Triticum aestivum
TAGGAGGGGGCGGCGACTTGGAGTAGGGGGCAAGGCGCGGCGGCGAAGGCGGAGTCCGGCTCGGACTCTGTCCGAGTCGGCGGCGGCGGCGGCGCTCGTGCGCGGGGGAGGCGGCGGCGACTTGGGCCGGCGGCCCGGCTGGGTTCGGCCCAGTCGGCGCGGGGAGTTTAAAAAAAACAGTTTCACCGACAGAAATAAAATCCTAGAAATAAAAATAAAAATCTAAAAATGCCAAAACAAATTTTCACCGTATAAATAAAATATTTAGGACGAGTTGAACATTTTCTTGGCCCTAAAATGCAATTTTGAAAACGTGCAATTTTTCTAATGCAAATAAAATCCGAATAAAACCAAATAAAATCCAATAAATGATTTTAATATTTTTCCTCCAATATTTCAATTATTTTGGAGAAGTCATATTATCTCCACTCATTTGATTTAATTTGAAATATTTTTCGGAGAGAAAAATTATAAAAATCAAAATCCTCGTTTCATTATTTGATAAAAAATCAAATATGAAAAGCGGAAAATCCCCAACTCTCTCTCCGTGGGTCCTTGAGTTTCTTAGGATTTCGAGGATTGCGGAACGGAAATGCAATAAATCATGATATGCATGGATATTCTACGTATAACATTCCAAATTGAAAATTTGGGATGTTACAAACCTACCCCTCTTAAGATGAATCTCGCCCTCAAGATTCGGGTTGGCTAGAAAATAGGTATAGGTGGTCCTTGCATCATCCTCTCGTTCCCAGGTGGTTTCATCCTCGGTATGGTGGCTCCACTGAACTTTGCAAAACTTGATAACCTTACTGCGGGTGACTCTGCTAGCAAACTCAAGAATCTTAACTAGCTTCTCCTCGTAAGTCAAAACATTGTCCAACTGAATCGCCTCCAAGGGTACTGTATCTCTTAATGGTATATCAGCCATCTCAGCATGACACTTCTTCAGCTGTGAAACGTGGAACACATCGTGGACTCCTGACAATCCCTCAGGTAACTCCAACTTGTAGGCAACTTCTCCCATCCGTTCCAAAATGTGATACGGTCCTACAAATATCGGGGCTAACCTTCCCTTAACCCCAAAATGTTTCACTCCTCGCAAGGGCGATACTCGCAGATATGCTCTATCTCCAATTTCGTAGGTTACCTCCTTGCGTTTTGAGTCTGCATAACTCTTCTGCCTGGACTGAGCAATCTTCAGTCGGTCTCGGATCAGTTTTACCTTCTCCTCGGATTCTTTAATCAAGTCTGGTCCAAACAATTGTCGGTCTCCTACCTCATCCCACATCAACGGTGTTCTGCACCTGCATCCATACAGGGCTTCAAATGGTGCCATCTTCAAACTGGCTTGGTAGCTATTGTTGTATGAGAACTCTGCATATGGCAAATTGTCATCCCAACTAGATCCATAATCTAGCGCACAGGCTCTCAACATGTCCTCCAAAATTTGATTTACTCTCTCAGTCTATCAATCTGTCTGCGGGTGAAACGTTGTACTGAACTCCAATCTCGTTCCCAAAGTCTGGTGTAACTGATGCCAAAACTTTGAAGTAAACTGTGTTCCTCGATCCGATACGATGGTCCTCGGAACTCCATGCAGACATACGATCCTGTACATATAGATCTTGGCCAACTTTGCACTTGTATAGGTGGTTTTCACTGGGATGAAGTGAGCTACTTTGGTCAAACGATCAACTACTACCCATATGGAATCATATCCTGCTTTAGTCCTTGGTAATCCGGTGATAAAGTCCATGCCAAGTTTATGCCACTTCCATTCGGGTATCGGCATAGGCTGTAACAGTCCTGCTGGCTCTGATGTTCTGCCTTAACTCTCTGACATACATCATATACGGCTACATACTCGGCAATATCCTTCTTCATACCAGTCCACCAGAAATGTTCCTTCAAATCCAAATACATCTTGGTGTTTCCGGGGTGTATCGAGTATGGTGAGTCATGCGCCTCTTGAAGTATGAACTTTCTGATCTCCTGATTATTGGGCACGTAAAGTCGGTCCTCAAACCATAGGGTATCGTGCTCATCCTCACGAAAACCTTTGGCCTTTCCTTTGCCCATCTTCTCCTTTATCTCGGCAATCTCTTTATCATCTTTTTGAGCTTCCCGAATCTTGTCCAGCAATGTCGACTGAACCTCCATTGTGGCAATGAACCTTCTAGGTACAATCTCTAATCGAAGTTCCATGATGTCCTTTGCTAATTCCTTCGGCAGTCCTTTACTTTCAAGGATATTAGCATAACTCTTCCAACTCAATGCGTTTGCTACGACATTGGCCTTTCTTGGATGATAGTGTAGCTTCATGTCATAATCCTTTATAAGCTCCAACCATCTCCTCTGCCTAAGGTTCAGCTCCTTCTGGGTGAAGATGTACTTCAAACCCTTGTGATCCGTGTACACATCACAACGGTTTCCAATAAGGTAATGTCTCCAAGTCTTCAACGCATGCACTACAACTGCTAGCTCCAAATGATGCATATCATAATTCAACTCGTGAGGTTTTAGTTGTCGTGAGGCATAAGAAACAACTCTTCCGTCCTGCATAAGCACACATCCAAGTCCTAAGCGAGAGGTGTCGCAATACAATTGGAATTCCTTATGTATATCTGGCAGTACTAGCACTGGGGCTGTAGTCCGTTTCTTCAACTCTTGGAAACTTGCTTCACAATCTTCTGTCCATTTAAACTTGGTATCCTTCTTCAACAGTTCAGTCATTGGTTTTGCAATCTTGGAAAAATTCTCAATGAATCTCCGGTAGTATCCTACGAGTCCAAGAAAACTGCGGATCTCGCTAACTGAGGTGGGTGCCAACCATTCAGTGACTGACTGAACCTTGCTGGGGTCTAATGCTATACCTTCCCCTGATATAACATGTCCAAGGAATCTGACTTCCTTCAGCCAAAACTCGCATTTGCTAAACTTAGCATACAACTAGTGTTCCCTGAGCTTCTCGAGAACTAAACGCAAATGCTCTTTGTGCTCCTCCTCGTTCTTCGAGTATACCATGATATCATCAATAAACACCACAACAAACTTGTCCAAATACTCCATGAACACCCTGTTCATCATGCTCATGAAATAGGCAGGGGCGTTAGTTAGTCCAAACGACATGACCGTGTACTCGTATAATCCATATCGCGTTCTGAACGGCGTCTTTGGTATGTCCTTCTCTCGTATCTTCAACTGATGATACCCTGATCGTAAATCGATCTTTGAGAACACTTTAGCTCCTTGCAACTGATCAAACAGATCGTTGATCATCGGCAGTGGGTACTTGTTCTTTATCGTCACTTCATTCAAGGCTCGATAATCAACAACCATCCTTAGGGATTTATCTTTATTCTCAACCAAAAGTACTGGGGCTCCCCAAGGTGATGAACTCCTTCGGATGTATCCTTTCTCCAATAACTCCTTGATCTGTTTCTTAATTTCCTCCAGATCATACGCGGGCATCCGATAGGGTCTCTTGGATATTGGTCCTGTTCCTTGTAACAGCTCTATCAAAAACTCAATATCTCTGTCCGGTGGCATGCCTGGTAACTCTTCTGGGAAAACATCCGGGTAATCCTTTACTACCGGCACTTCCTCCTGAACAACTCCCGTAAGGGCATTCACTTGACTCCTCCTAGGCACATGCCTAAATACATACTTAATCCTTTTTCCTTCCAGGGTGGTGAGATAAATCGACTTACTAGCACAGTCATTGCTTCCTCCAAACTTTGACATCCAGTCCATACCCAATATCACATCCAATCCTTGTGACTCCAAGAGAATTAGGTCGGACGGAAACACATGTGTGCCAATGGTTAAGGGTATCTGGTCACACCATCGGCTAGCCATATATTCTGCTCCGGGTGAACTCACTAAAAGAGGGGTCCTAAGGGTTTGGGTGGGTAGTTTAAACTTATCCACGAATCCCCTTGATATGTATGAATGCGATGCACCAGTATCGAAAAGAACAAGAGCGGTAAATGACTTAACCAAAAACTTACCTATTACCGCGTCCGGCTGCTCTTCAACCTCCTCCACGTTAACGTGGTTCACTTGTCCTTTATTGAATGGATTGGGCTTCTTCCCAGCGCTTCCATTTCCGTTTCCATTCCTTCCTTCGGGGCAATCATTGGCATAGTGCCATGTCTTCCCGCACTTAAAACAGGTAACCTGACTTTAAGTCTCTTTTGGCGGGAGTGGATGGGTTAGAGCAGTTCTGATTGTTGCTAGCTTCGTTCCCATTCCCATTCTTAGCACCACCGTGGTTATGTGATCCTCCTCCAGTGTGGTTGTGACCTCCATGGTTGTGAACAAGTCCTCCCATGTTCGGGGTTAGGCAAGGCTTCTGTTGAGCTCCTGAGTTATACTTCCCTTGTCCATACTTTCTCTTGCGGCTCTCAATCTGCTGTTGTTTCCCTTCAATCATAAGAGCCTTATCTACCAACTCCTGGTAGTTGTTGAAGGTTGCTACCATCAACTGCATGCTCATCTCATCATTTAGCCCTTCCGTAAACTTCTCCTGCTTCGCGGCATCTATGGCCACATCATCAGGGGCATAGCGTGATAACTTGCTAAACTCATCCACGTACTGAGCCACAGTACAGTTCCCCTGGCGTAGGTTGTGGAACTCCCGCTTCTTCATTTGCATAGCTCCAGTGGAGACATGGGAGGTGCGGAAATCTTGCTGAAACTGGTCCCAAGTGACATTGGCTACAGGAAAAGTGCCTGTGTAATTCTCCCACCATGAGGCTGCTGGTCCATCCAATTGATGTGCGGCAAAGCGCACCTTCTCAGCATCTGTGCAACCTGCAGTGGTCAACTCCCTTCCAATACGGCGTAGCCAATCATCAGCAACTATAGGCTCGGTGCTACTGGAAAACACCGGCGGCTGTAACCTTAGAAAACGGGCTAGGTTGTCCACTGGTGGTGGGTTGTTGTTGTTGTTGTTGCCCTGGTTCTGAACTAGAAATTGCATCAAGGCATTTTGCTGTTGGATCAACTGGGTGAGCTCCGGCGGGAAGGAAAAACTGGTGTCAAGTCTCGGAGGCATCTGAGGGTTTTAGATGGGAGAGATTTAGAATAGAAGAGGTCTAATGAGAGAACACTACCCATATGCACATGAGACAAACACAATCATTTCACTCAATCAATCAAGCAAGGTCATACAAACGGTCTAGAACTATCGCAAAAGTGCTCACTACTACTATATTCATGGGGGAAATACTACTAATATATGGTAGTCATCTAGAAATTTTGATCGGTGGAAGACTCCATGTTGTCTGCTCCAGCTCCGTCTTCAAAGTCATCATCACTAGGGTCGGAGTCGGTGTCGTCGATGATGATGTAGTCCTCAGGGCGTATTTCCTTGGGTTCTTCTTCTTCTATTGGTGCTGGTCCTCCCATGAATACTTTGATCTTCTTGACTAAGTCGTCATTCTTCTCCAGTAGGGTCTTGATTTCCTCCTCATATCCATCGCGGGTAAACTTGAGTTCTTCCTCCGGCTCGATGATCCTAGTCTTCGCCTTCTTCAAGTCCATCATGTCCGCACACATCTGGTTCTCCTGGCGTCGAATGTGCTGGTTTAACTCCTGGATGAAAGCTGCAATGGATCTATCCTTCTTAATGCTGATTACTTCCCATTGCTCGTCTCGGCGCCCACATATTTGGTAGATAGTGTCCTTAAGCTCCCTGTTGTAAACTTCTCCAATGCATCCCATGGTGATGTGAGCTGCCATACTCTTTCCTAAACTCCAGGTTGGTGCGTCGAACGAATATTCTATGGGTTTAGAAGTTGGCAAGATGTCCTTCCTGGAACTTGTACTTGAATCATCCAGCGCTCCTCTTTAGGTAAAGTGGTGTTGTACGTCCCGGTGAAGCTTGGTATTCCAATGTTCAAGTACCTAGTGACTTCCTTCAAGTGGCGTCCAAAAGGTGTCTTCATCCAGTTGTGCAAACTTGTTCTTCATCTCCATCATCCTAAAGAGTAGAAAATGGAGAGGCATCAGAAATGAGAAGAGAAGTGTGCCCTTGCGGGTTTCGTGATCCACTTGATGTATGTTTTGGTGATCAACTTGCGGGTTTCGTGACATTGGGAACCTATGCATAGGGGTTGGCACACGTTTTCGTCGTGATTCTCCGGTAGAAACTTTGGGCACTCTTTGAGGTTCTATGTGTTGGTTGAATAGATGAATCTGAGATTGTGTGATGTGTATCGTATAATCATACCCACAGATACTTGAGGTGACATTGGAGTATCTAGGTGACATTAGGGTTTTGGTTAATGTGTGTCTTAAGGTGTTATTCTAGTACGAACTCTAGGGCTGTTTGTGACATCTATAGGAATAGCCCAGCGGATTGATTGGAAAGAATAACTTTGAGGTGGTTTCGTACCCTACCATAATCTCTTCGTTCGTTCTCCGCTATTAGTGACTTCGGAGTGACTCTTTGTTGCATGTTGAGGGATAGTTATGTGATCCAGTTATGATATTATTGTTGAGGGAACTTACACTAGCCAAATTATGAACCCTAGGCCTTATTTCCTATCATTACAATACCGTTTACGCTCACTTTTATCACTTGCTACCTTGCTGTTTTTATTATTTCAGATTACAAATACCTTTATCTACTATCCATATACCACTTGTTTCACCATCTCTTCGCCGAACTAGTGCACCTATACAATTTACCATTGTATTGGGTGTGTTGGGGACACAAGAGATTCTTTGTTGTTTGGTTGCAGGGTTGCTTGAGAGAGACCATCTTCATCCTACGCCTCCTATGGATTGATAAACCTTAGGTCATCCACTTGAGGGAAATTTGCTACTGTCCTACAAACCTCTGCACTTGGAGGCCCAACAACGTCTACAAGAAGAAGGTTGTGTAGTAGACATCAGGGCTTATGTCGGTGCAACAAACCCTAGGCCTGTTGCCCAGACTGTTGATGCGGACATAGCTATCATAAAAACGTCTGTGAATATTTCACGGCAAATAAAAGACCAGGTACTTTTGTTCCTCGGTGCATGTGATTTAACTAATAAGAAGTTGATACTGCCTTCATGTTATGATCTGCTTGTACTCAGGAACAAAGGTGTTGATGAGAGGACAAGAGAAGATTACAAGGATTTAGATGCATGCACACAATCAACCGAGGCATACATATTGCATGCTACGTGCTCAATGTTCCAAATACAAGACAAGAGAAAGAGGACCGGGCTTAATGGACTAGAGCCACGTACACACCAGCCCATCTCAGCCCATCTCATTAATTAATAATGAAGGGATTCGGTCACCTTGTGGGCTGGCTGGTGATTCCTTCGACAGTACGTACCTGTCCATATTGGGCACGACTGCGCGCAGTACCGACCGTTAACTGCGGCGCCATCTACAATAAATACTTAGCCTTTGTTAGGGTTTAGACTCGGGTTTTGTTTAGAGAAATTTAGCTATTGCTACTTTTATTTGTCTTCGCTCGTAGCGGCTAGTGCGACCGTCAAGACATCCTATCGGAACCCCATCTTGTGAGATTAATCCCATCTAGCATATTCACAATTTTGAGATTGCTTGGCTATTATTTTCTTGCATGTTCTTCGATTTGCTTGCAGGAAAAATCCTTCGTGGATAGGTCGATCGTGCCGTTGGCTCGGTCGATAACGCCGTGGAGTTGGTTCAGCGATTGCCGTGGATATCAGTCGTGTACGGTTCTTCCTGTACGGTTGGTAGCCGAATCGTGAGGGTCAAGTCCCACCCAAAATCGTTGTTATCCCCACTCTCATCGAAAGATCGGGTCCCCAGTACACATCAAGTGGTATCAGTTTTCAGGTTCATCGGTGAGAGATATACAGTTTTATTAGATTAGATTGATTTTAGTCCTACAACCCACAAAAAGCCAAAAAAAATAGATTAGCTCATCCGCTGCACCTATCTTTTTAGCCTTTAGCAATTTTTGCATCTAGTATTTGTGTAGTTGAATTTTTGGTTGCATTCATCTAATACTAGTGCTGGTTTAGATTCGTTTGGGAAAAAATTTGTCTACTAGATCGAACCTTTTTTTTGTCCATCATATCTTCTGCTGCAAGCTCATCTGTATTCTGAAAAAGGAAACAGAGATTCCATCAGATTGTTTCTAGTTTTGCCGATTTGTGCGTGCAATCCGAGGTCCCATCAGTCGAGTCCGTCCTGTCCGCCGCTTTATCGCGCCTGCCATCCACCGCCTGTTTGCCTCACGCGCATACACATTTTTTTAGCGGGCCGCACGCCTCCTGCTCTGCCGCATACACATCCTACGCCTGCTCTGCCCATCTGTGTCTACTAGCCAGCGCCGCTGTGTCTGCTGTAGTTCGGTGCTACACCGTATCCTAGCACCCGTGCAATCAGATCTAGCTAGCTTTCCTAGGTGTGCTTTCCTGCCTAGCTTCCATAGCACCCGTACATTGCAGCAAATTTTTTTCCCTGGTAGCCAACTTGTGTATATTCACTAACCGGCTTGATAAAAAAAGTAAAAAAGAGAAAAAACAGAATAAAAAAGAGAGAGAGAGACAAAAAAGAGCAAAAAAAAGAAAAGTTGAGAGAAAAAAATCTGGCCGGCTAGCATATTTTTTGGGACTATTTAGCTACACAGGACATTATTTTGCTGCGATCGCCGCTCCATCTATTATATATTTCGAGCTTTGTCATACACTCGTTGGTACTTCACTTATATCTAGCTACTTAGAGCTGTCAAATATTTTCATTCGGTTTTCATTCCCTTGATTCAGTATCTGGGCTTAGATTGTTTTATCTCTTACTAGTCGACTGCCAGCACTAGTTAGGAGTTTGAGCAATTATTCAACTTGCATTGCTTTTTACTAAATTGTGCCACTGATATTGTGAGTTGAGAAACCTTTGCCAAGCTACACTTTTTCCTACCAATAAGTACAGGTCCCGACACTACTGATTCCTGGTTATCGCTCCATCCAATCTTCATCGGTCGTTTGAAGCCAACACCAACGCGTCGATCACCACCTGTTGCATTGGTAAGAACAAGTAAGAATTTGATACTAAGTTTGAGAGTGAGCGAATTTTGTCCACCACATCCTGTTAGTTCATAGGGATTATACATTGTTTTTTTTCTCTTTCGCTAACAATGGCACAGGATCAGCCCACACTTGAGGGTCTCACCGCGGATGTGAAAGTCACTAGCAAGCGTCTTGCCCAACTTGAGGGTGCTTAGATTGCGACCGAAGAAAGGCTCAAGGCCATAGAGGATGCACGGGGTGTTGCAAACACACAACTAAAGGACATCTTGTCACGTCTTGACGAGTTGTGGACTGCACCCCCATCAACAACAATGCTGATCCTCGCAACTCCACGGGTGGCGGCGCTATTTCGCGAGCTCGGCGTGTGCCCATGGGTCATCCACAACACCCAGCTACTGCCACTGATGCCGCCACCATAAACCAGCACCAACAAATTCCTCCCCGTGTCGAGCAACATGGGGACAACTACGAGGATTATTCTGGTGACACCGAAGACGAACAAATGG
Source organism: Triticum aestivum (assembly GCF_018294505.1). Classification (NCBI taxonomy): domain Eukaryota; kingdom Viridiplantae; phylum Streptophyta; class Magnoliopsida; order Poales; family Poaceae; genus Triticum; species Triticum aestivum. The sequence continues at coordinate 243,749,340 of NC_057806.1, forward strand.
TCAACCACCACAATGACCGTGCTCATCGACAACTACGTTTCAACCGTCATGGTATGGCACGGGGTCAACCTAGGTATGATGTTCGAGATTATTACCACTCTACTGCTAAAATTAAATTTACTATGCCTGCTTTCAACGGTAAATATAATCCAGATGTTTATCTTGATTGGGAACTTTCAGTTGAACAAAAATTTGCATGTCACGATATTCCTGAGAATCAAAGAGTTAGGGCAGCCACTAGTGAATTTACAAACTTTGCTTCCATGTGGTGGAGTGAATATTGTCGTATTATTGCAAATAATATACCTACTACTTGGGATGCTTTAAAACGAGCTATGCGACGGCGTTATGTTCCTTCATATTATGCTCGTGTTAAACTAAATGAATTGCAATGTTTAAAACAAGGTAGCAGCTCTGTAGAGGATTATTATCAAGAATTGCAAACTGGCTTAGTGCGATGTGGATTAGTTGAAACCGACGATGCTATGATGGCTAGATTTTTAGGTGGTTTGAATCGTGATATTCAGGATATATTGGACTATAAGGAGTACAATTCTATTACTCGTTTGTTTCATTTTGCTTGTAAAGCTGAAAGGGAAGTACAGGGACGACACAACATGGGACGAGGTAACTTTTCTGCAGGTCGCCGCTCATCATGGACACCATCTTCTACTGTTTCGTCCACTAACAATGGTACACACCCATCAAGTTCAAAATCAGCTCCACAATCATCCGAGGCTTCGAAAGCAATTTCTCTAGCACCCACCACTTCGTCTGGACGCACAAGGGACATGAAGTGTCATATATGCAAAGGTGGCGGGCACTTGATGAAGGACTGTCCAAATAAATGAACATTCATTGTGCGGGAAGATGGTGAGTACTCCTCTGGTAGTGATTTGGATGAAGATGCTCGTGCTATGCTTGCCACTAATAATGCAGGTGACACTAAGGAGCATGACACGGAGGAGATACATATTAATGCTGATATGGCAGATCAGTACCCAAGCCTTGTAACCATGCGGGTACTTAGTGCCCAGGTGGGGCATGCCGAGTTAAATCAACGCCATAATCTTTTCCAAACTAAGTTTGTTGTCAAAGGGCACTCAGTTCGTGTGCTCATTGCTGGTGGGAGCTGCAATAATTTGGCGAGTATAAATATGGTCGAGAAACTTTGCCTCACCACTACGAGACACCCCCATCCATATTACATTTAATGGTTGAACGACTGTGGTAAGTTGAAGGTAACACGTCATGTGAGAGTCCATTTTACACTTCGTTCGTATCATGATTATGTTGACTCTGATGTTGTACCTATGCAAGCTTGCTCTTTATTGTTAGGTTGACCTTCGCAATATGATAATAGTGTTATACATCATGGTAGAACAAATTCGTATAGTCTCATGTTTGAAGGAAAAAACATTAACTTGCTTCCTATGACCCCCGATGAAATTATAAATGATGAGAAAGCTAAATTAACGGATCGTACTACACATAGTATGCTTGCTATCAATTCTGAATTTTTTCCATTGAGTGTTTCAAATTATGATCTGGACATACCAGGTGGTCAGAAAGTTCATTTGTGTCCCCATAATTTATATATAGACTCGACATGGGATACAATTTATGATAATGTTATGCTCCACCATGAGAAAATTTATCACGATTTTCAGAATGGTGATATCACAGATTTATCATAGTCTCATGAGCTAACACCTATGAAAGAACATATACATGCTGCACCTACTTTTGCCTTGCGCTATGACGCATTTCAGGTAGACAAAAGTCGAGGACGACTTTGTTTTCAAGGAAGGGAGGATGATGCGGACATACTATCATAAAAACGTCTGTGAATATTTCACGGCAAATAAAAGACCAGGTACTTTTGTTCCTCGGTGCATGTGATTTAACTAATAAGAAGTTGATACTGCCTTCATGTTATGATCTGCTTGTACCCAGGAACAAAGGTGTTGAAGAGAGGACAAGAGAAGATTACAAGGATTTAGATGCATGCACACAATCAACCAAGGCATACATATTGCATGCTACGTGCTCAATGTTCCAAATACAAGACAAGAGAAAGAGGACCGGGCTTAATGGACTAGAGCCACGTACACACCAGCCTATCTCAGCCCATCTCATTAATTAATAATGAAGGGATTCGGTCACCTTGTGGGCTGGCTGGTGATTCCTTCGACCGTACGTACCTGTCCATATTGGGCACGACTGTGCGCAGTACCGACCGTCAACGGCGGCGCCATCTACAATAAATGCTTAGCCTTTGTTAGGGTTTAGACTCGGGTTTTGTTTAGAGAAATTTAGCTATTGCTACTTTTATTTGTCTTCGCTCGTAGCGGCTAGTGCAATCGTCAAGACATCCTATCGGAACCCCATCTTGTGAGATTAATCCCATCTAGCATATTCGCAATTTTGAGATTGCTTGGCTATTATTTTCTTGCATGTTCTTTGATTTGCTTGCAGGAAAAATCCTTCGTGGATAGGTCGATCGCGCCGTTGGCTCGGTCGATAACGCCGTGGAGTTGGTTCAGCGTTTGCCATGGATATCAGTCGTGTATGGTTCTTCCTGTACGGTTGGTAGCCGGATCGTGAGGGTAAAGTCCCACCCAAAATCGTAGTTATCCCCACTCTCATCGAAAGATCGGGTCCCCAGTACACATCAACTGTGCATAGGCACGGGAACGAGATTATGGCACCAGGCCATACTAGAATACCAGAGACCAAAAAATTTCATGGACCGACATGCAGATCAAGAGGACCAACATCAAGCCAAAGAAGTAAGATGTCACCAGGAGAAAAGCCTCCCTTGCCGGGCAGGCAAGCTCAATGAGGGCAGGGTTTACCCCGGAAGAGAACGTCCAAGGCATCCCGATAGGGCGTGCCGGGGTTCGCAGTGGCAAAACCACCTCACCCAACTACTCCGCCATGACCCACATCGTCAATCGATGCAGTATCAAGCCGCATTTATATGCGCGTAGCAACTGCCGCCCCAAGGCAACCCTACTGGGCAATTGTACTACGCTCTACCACCATTCTTCCACCATCAATCCACTGAAGCAATAGTAGGGTTTTACGCCTCACGGCGGCCCGAACCTAGGTAAAATAGCCCATGTGATCTCTGCTATGCTGCCCCACGCTGTTTTGCTCTTTGGGCGACATGACATCACCCTGCCGAACCAGCAAGGGACCCTTGGTCCCATAGGTGGCTGTGGTTCCCCATCACATAGGTTGAGGAGCAACTCTTTGTTCTTTTGGTCGAGGTGAAGATACCCCAAACAAGCCCCTCAAAGGATTATTTTCCATAGTAATAAGTGACAATAAATTTCAGCACACTAGATAAAATGTTTCCTTAACAAATTCCACTTAGTAAAGGCGTTTCACTCCCCGGAAACGGTGGCAGAAAAGAGTCTTGATGACCCACAAGATAAGTAAGAGTGTCAAACCCAATGAGGAGCAGAAGGAAATGACAAGCGGTTTTTAGCAAGGTATTACAAGCACTAAAATTATCGGTTATAGATAGTTGTGTAATAAGATAATTCGCAATGGGTAACAAGTAACAAAAGTAAACAAGGTGCAGCAAGGTGTCCCAATCTTTTTTGTTGGATTTCGGGTTCCGCAGACCCTTGAGAGGTTCGAATGTTGGGGTGTGTGCGAAGAACTCGTCCTCCCCAGTCTACCTGCTCGCTAATCTCACAGCCTAGCTCGACGAACTGAATGGACAAGAGACACAACAGTTACCCAGGTTCGGGCCACCTTGCGGTGTAAAACCCTACTCCTACTTTGTGGTGGATTAGCCTCGAGGGGCTGAGGATGAACTAGTATAGTGGAGAACAACCTCGGGAGAAGGTGTGTTCTTGAGCTGGTGGGAGAGGAAGATCTCCAGGGTTCGAATCCCTCTCTATGGTGGTGGCTAAGCCCTATTATAGTGGCCTTGGTCCCCTTCCCAAATGTAAGGCGGGAAGGGATCCCACAACGGCCAAATTCGAAGGTAGACAACTAGTACATGCTATCCTGACAAAAGTAGTCTTCGCCTGCAAAAGCCTCTGGTCGTGACGCTGTGGTGGGCTCGGTGATGACCTCCGTCTTGCTGTCCTAGCGGTCTTGGTCTTGTTGCACCGGAATGGAAACATTTACTTGATTCCTTGGGACTCCGCGCCTGTGCTTGCCTCCTTAGTACCAAAGAGGAAACTGGCACACTGCGCCAGCTGATGCCCGCCTAGCCTTGGTTGTCATGGCTCACGTCATCTGAACCTCATGAGGTACACCTTGCATAGATATCTCTGCTCCTCGGGAGCCATCCTGGGGAGGCCGCCCCATGGGGAGGTCTTGGTGTCGTCTGCCTCGTGAGGCTTGGCCCCTCGCGAGGGTCTTGAGTTGTCGATGTTGAAGCTGGGCCATACCAAGTTGTCGATGGAGCCACGCCGTGGGCTGCAGGCAGGCAAGTCTGGGTACCCCCGTTCCTAGAACACCGAAAGTAGCCCCCGGGCCCAAGGCGCGCTCGAACTTGGCTTCGAGGCAAAGCCAAAAGGCAAGTGTGGAGCGCCGCGGGCCCTAACTGCCTGTGTCCTTGGTCGACGCATGGCGATTGATGGGGCGTCGGCGTCTCCGCTTCCCCACGCCGCCTCGGCAGCCGTTTGACTTGACGTGACCCTGCTGCATGCAGAGAAAATCATCATTCCATGTGATCATGGAGGCCGGTGGTTGGCCTCCCTCCGGCTATAAATGAGGAGAGGGGCAGAGCCCCCCTTGCTCATCTCCATCTTCCCACCGCCCGCTTCTCCTTCTTCCTCTCTGCCTTGCCGTCTTGCTGTAGCTCCCATGGCGTCCACGAGGAAGTTCACCGCTGCCGAGAAGGGGAAGGCCCCCAAGGAGGGACCCGGCTCGCCGCCGCCCAAGAGAGGGTGAGGCCGCCCCTGCAAGCACCCTGCGACCCTTGTGGTGGCTCCTCGAGGGTGTGGGTACACTCCTTGGGGGGCTGGCGTTGCCTTGGGTGGCCGTGGCGGTGCTTCTTCCCATGGTGGAAGCTGTCAAGTGCGAGGCAACCCCTATGACGAGGGGAGGCACGCCATGGTTGCCCGGCTTCCTCGGCCGCGCTTCCACTCGCGGAGGTGCTCCCAGAGTTTGTGGTGTGGTCAGAGAGGACGGTCGGCACCTGGCTCTCGCTCCCCAGCTTCTTTGCAGGCGAGCTTCCGGCCGCGAGGCTTGACGGCCTCTGGCTGCAGGCTAACGGCTGCTGCAGCAAGGCTTCGTCGAGATCACCGCCGGAGGTAGCGTAACCTTGGCCTGCGGCTGGTAGGCATTTGCTCGTGCGTGCGGCCTGAGTGGGAGGTGCACCCTCCACTTCAAGTATGACGGCGTCACGACCCTTTATGTGAGGGTGTTCAGGGTCGATGGCTGCCGCGCGGGGTGCTGCCCTGAGGACGGCATCAGCAATGATGAGCTTGGACTTGATGACGGCCGCAACGATGACGAGGGCGAGCTCACCCTTGGTGACGACCATGCCTCTCCCAGTGGCGGGGGCTCCTCCTCCGGTGAGAGCACCAGCAGCGGCGGCTATGATTAGCTGCCCCATTGCCGGGCTCGGATCAGGGAAGGCAACGGGTCGTCTCGCCGCCGTGCGCCGGTGAAGCGGGAGGAGGACTCCGGCTGAGCACGCGGTTGACGGAGCTTGGCTCGGGAGCTGCTGCGGCCACGCGGGCCTCCTTTGTTTAACCTTTCCTTTTTCCTGCATATTGAAAAAAGTAGATGGCCCTGCTGGGGTATGTAATGAACCGTGGCATTTATGCCACTATGCTATGCTTGTTATCTCGATGTTATGTCGTGTTATTTGTGTTCCGAATAGACGCAGTTTGGGTAACTTAGCTTGGCATGCTCACGGTAGATCAGTTTTCCATCTCGTGAGGGCGCGCCATTTGGCATCTGGTGAAGCTCCCTTCCTGACGACTCAGGAGCCATCGGCCTTAGGACATGTTGTAGAGCTACAGAGATGTTAGAAAATCTGGCGGGGTGCCTTGTTCTTCCTTGCGCAAGCCCCAGGCGTGAGTTAGCTGTGGGTTAGTGCACCACGTCGCGCTGCCCGAGGGGCACGAACTTAAAGTGTGCTCACGCCCATGAGCTCATTCGAGAGTGCCTCGCGAGGATCAAGGAACCTCTGGGGCGACATGGCTTTGGCGAAGTGTGTTTGCGGTGCGGGCGAACCCAACGCGCGCGCACACCTGCCAGCCCCCGCGCGCGAGACGCGCGAGGAGAAGCAACATGCAACTGTCGCTCCCCTGAGCCAAGAGTAGAAGGCGAGGGAAATAAAAGGGGAGAAACCAACTTGTCAAGAACACAGGCGAAAAAACACGAGAACTCCAAATTCCATTAAGACGTTGCAAACCAGCTACAGAAAGCAAGCAAATGAACAAGTGAGTCCGGCACCTAGTCTAGTGTTCTCACCAGCGCGGAGCTAAGTGCTGCCACTAGGACGTGGGAGGGAGCCCCCGAGGCCCGAGGGCGGCACTTCAGAGACTCCGAGCCGTGTACAGCCCTACTCATTATTACGTGAGAGTGTCACGAGCAGAGACCTTCATAGGCGCGAGCCTTGCTTTATGTCGCCTGACGAGGGCCCCACCCTACGCCTCCCCCGACGACCGTGGGCCCTCCGCCGGGGGGAAGGGCTCGTCGGCGACTTCACCGGCAAAGGACCTACCTCCGTGCAGCGCCTTGCTCGACGTAGTGCGGGGGAGGCCCTGGCTCCACACTCCTCCCGCGCAGCTGATGTCTACTACACAACCTTCTTCTTGTAGACGTTGTTGGGCCTCCAAGTGCAAAGATTTGTAGGACAGTAGCAAATTTCCCTCAAGTGGATGACCTAAGGTTTATCAATCCATGGGAGGCGTAGGATGAAGATGGTCTCTCTCAAACAACCCAGCAACCAAATAACAAAGAGTCTCTTGTGTCCCCAACACACCCAATACAATGGTAAATTGTATAGGTGCACTAGTTCGGCGAAGAGATGGTGATACCAGTGCAATATGGATGGTAGGTAAAGGTTTTTGTAATATGAAAAATATAAAAACAGCAAGGTAACAAGTGGTAAAAGTGAGCTTAAACGGTATTGCAATGCTAGGAAACAAGGCCTAGGGTTCATACTTTCACTAGTGCAAGTTCTCTCAACAATAATAACATAATTGGATCATATAACTATCCCTCAACATGCAACAAAGAGTCACTCCAAAGTCACTAATAGTGGAAAACAAATGAAGAGATTATGGTAGGGTACGAAACCACCTCAAAGTTATCCTTTCTGATCGATCTATTCAAGAGTCCGTAGTAAAATAACATGAAGCTATTCTTTCCGTTCGATCTATCATAGAGTTCGTACTAGAATAACACCTTAAGATACAAATCAACCAAAACCCTAATGTCACCTAGATACTCCAATGTCACCTCAAGTATCCGTGGGTATGATTATACAATATGCATCACACAATCTCATATTCATCTATTCAACCAACACAACAAAGTTCAAAGAGTGCCCCAAAGTTTCTACCAGAGAGTCAAGACGAAAACGTGTGCCAACCCCTATGCATAAGTTCACGAGGTCACGGAACTCGTAAGTTGATCACCAAAACACACATCAAGTGTATCACGTGACATCCTATTGTCACTACAGATAAACACATGCAAGACATACATCAAGTGTTCTCAAATCCTTAAAGACTCAATCTGATAAGATAACTTCAAAGGGAAAACTCAATCCATTACAAGAGAGTAGAGGGGGAGAAACATCATAAGATCCAACTATAATAGCAAAGCTTGCGATACATCAAGATCGTACCACCTCAATAACACGAGAGAGAGAGAGAGATCAAACACATAGCTACTGATACATACCGTCAGCCCCGAGGGTGAACTACTCCCTCCTCGTCATGGAGAGCGCCGGGATGATGAAGATGGCCACCGGAGAGGGATTCCCCCCTCCGGCAGGGTGCCGGGACGGGTCTAGATTAGTTTTTGGTGGCTACGGAGGCTTCTGGCGGCAGAACTCCCGATCTATTATATCCCCCAATGTTTTTAGGGTATATGGACATATATACGCGAAAGAAGTCGGTCAGGGGAGCCACGAGGGGCCCACGAGGGTGGGGGCGCGCCCAGGGAGGCAGGCGCGCCTCCCTGCCTCGTGGCCACCTCGAAGCTTCCCTGACGTCTACTCCAAGTCTCCTAGATTGCTTGCGTTCCAAAAATAACTCTCCCGAAGGTTTCATTCCATTTGGACTCCGTTTGATATTCCTTTTCTTCGAAACACTGAAATAGGCAAGAAAACAACAATTTGGGCTGGGCCTCCAGTTAATAGGTTAGTCCCAAAAATAATATAAAAGTGTATAATAAAGCCCATAAACATCCAAAACATATAATATAATAGCATGGAACAATCAAAAATTATAGATACGTTGGAGACGTATCAGCATCCCCAAGCTTAATTCCTGCTCGTCCTGGAGTAGGTAAATGATAAAAACAGAATTTTTGATGTGGAATGCTACCTAACATATTTATCCTTGTAATTCTCTTTATAGTGGCAAGAATATTCAGATCCATTAGATTCAATACAAAGGTTTAATATTGACATGAAAATAATAATACTTCAAGCATACTAACAAAGCAATCATGTCTTCTCAAAATAACATGGCCAAAGAAAGCTGTCCCTACAAAATCATATAGTCTGGCTATGCTCTATCTTCATCACACAAAATATTTAAATCATGCACAACCCCGATGACAAGCCAAGCAATTGTTTCATACTTTTGATGTTCTCAACTTTTTCAATCTTCATGCAATACATGAGCGTGAGCCATGGACATAGCACTATAGGTGGAATAGAATGGTGGTTGTGGAGAAGACAAAAAGGGAGAAGATAGTCTCACATAAACTAGGCGTATCAACGGGCTATGGAGATGGCCATCAATAGATATCAATGTGAGTAAGTAGGGATTGCCATGCAACGGATGCACTAGAGCTATAAGTGTATGACAGCTCAAAAAGAAACTAAGTGGGTGTGCATCCAACTCGCTTGCTCACGAAGACCTAGGGCATTTCAGGAAGCCCGTCATTGGAATATACAAGCCAAGTTCTATAATGAAAGATTCCCACTAGTATATGAAAGTAACAACATAGGAGACTCTCTGTCATGAAGATCATGGTGCTACTTTGAAGCACAAGTGTGGTAAAAGGATAGTAACATCGTCCCTTCTCTCTTTTTCTCTCATTTTTTTATTTGGGCCTTCTTTTCTTTCCTTTTTCTTTTGGCCTCTTTTGTTTCTTTTTATTTTATTTTATTTTTCATTTGGAGTCTCATCTCGACTTGTGGGGGAATCATAGTCTCCATCATCCTTTCCTCACTGGGACAATGTTCTAATAATGATGATCATCACACTTCGTTTTACTTACAACTCAAGAATTACAACTCAGTACTTAGTACAAAGTATGACTCTATGTGAATGCCTCCGGCGGTGTACCGGGATATGCAATGAATCAAGAGTGACATGTATGAAAGAATTATGAACGGTGGCTTTGCCACAAATACGATGTCAACTACATGATCATGCAAAGCAATATGACAATGATGAAGCGTGTCATAACAAACGGAATGGTGGAAAGTTGCATGGCAATATATCTTGGAATGGCTATGGAAATGCCATAATAGGTAGGTATGGTGGCTGTTTTGAGGAAGGTATATGGTGGGTTTATGGTACCGGCGAAAGTTGCACGGTACTAGAGAGGCTAGAAAATGGTGGAAGGGTGAGGGTGCGTATAATCCATGGACTCAACGTTAGTCATAAAGAACTCACATACTTATTGCAAAAATCTATTAGTTATCGAAACAAAGTACTACGCGCATGCTCCTAGGGAGATAGATTGGTAGGAAAAGACCATCGCTCGTCCCCGACCGCCACTCATAAGGAAGGCAATCAATAAATAAATCATGCTCCGACTTCATCACATAACGGTTCACCATACGTGCATGCTACGGGAATCACAAACTTCAACACAAGTATTTCCCAAATTCACAACTACTCAACTAGCATGACGCTAATATCACCATCTCCATATCTCAAAACAATCATCAAGTATCAAACTTCTCTTAGTATTCAATGCACTTATATGAAAGTTTTTATTATTGCCATGTTGTTCTAAAGGACTCTCAAAATAATATAAGTGAAGCATGAGAGATCAATTATTTCTATAAAATAAAACCACCACCGTGCTCTAAAAGATGTAAGTGAAGCACTAGAGCAAAAACTATATAACTCAAAAGATATACATGAAGCACACAGAGTATTCTAATAAATTCCAATTCATGTGTGTCTCTCTCAAAAAGGTGTGTACCGCAAGGATGATTGTGGTAAAATAAAAAGCAAAGACTCAAATCATACAAGACGCTCCAAGCAGAACACATATCATGTGGCGAATAAATATATAGCTCCAAGTAAAGTTACCGATAGACGAAAACAAAAGAGGGGATGCCTTCCGGGGCATCCCCAAGCTTAGGCTCTTGGTTGTCCTTGAATATTACCTTGGGGTGCCTTGGGAATCCCCAAGCTTATGCTCTTTCCACTCCTTATTCTATAGTCCATCGAATCTTTACCCAAAACTTGAAAACTTCACAACACAAAACTTAACAGAAAACTCGTAAGCTCCGTTAGTATAAGAAAATAAATCACCACTTAGGTACTGTTGTGAACTCGTTATTTATTTATATTGTTGTAATATCTACTGTATTCCAACTTATCTATGGTTCATACCCTCCGACACTACTCATAGATTCATCAAAATAAGCAAACAACACATAGAAAATAGAATCTGTCAAAAACAGAACAGTCTGTAGTAATCTGTATCAAACGTAAACTTATGGAACCCCAAAAATTCTAAAATAAATTGCTGGACGTGAGTAATTTATCTATTAATCATCTTCAAAACGAATTAACTAAATAGCACTCTCCAATAAAAAATGGCGGCAATTCTCATGAGCGCTAAAGTTTCTGTTTTTTTATAGCAAGATCAACAAGACTTTCCCCAAGTCTTCCCAACGGTTCTACTTGGCACAAACACTAATTAAAACATAAAAACTCAATCATAACAGAGTCTAGATAAATTATTTATTTCTAAACAGGATTAAAAATCAAGGAACAAAAATAAAGTTAGGTTGCCTCCCAACAAGCGCTATCGTTTAACGCCCCTAGCTAGGCATGATGATTTTAATGATGCTCACATAATAGATAAGAATTGTAACATAAAGATAGCATCATGAAGAATATGACTAGCACATTTAAGTCTAACCCACTTCCTATGCAAAGGGATTTTGTGAGCAAACAACTTATGGGAACAAGAATCAACTTGCATAGGAAGGTAAAACAAGCATAACTTCCGGATTTTAAGCACATAGAGAGGAAACTTGATATTATTGCAATTCCTACAAGCATATGTTCCTCCCTCATAATAATTTTCAGTAGCATCATGAATGAATTCAACAATATAACCATCACATAAATCATTCTTTTCATGATCTACAAGAATAGAAAATTTACTACTCTCCACATAAGAAAAATTCTTCTTATTCAGAATAGTGGGAGTATCATAAGAAACTCGAATACTATAAATTGTTTCCACACTGAAAGAATAATGTTCAGAAAAATTGTAATCATAATCATGACAAGTTTTATAAATATAATCATCACTACTTTTTATAGTATAAGTGTCATCACAATAATCATCATAAGTAGCAACTTTGTTCTCATCATAATCGATTGAAACCTCTTCCAAGATAGTGGAATCATTACTAAATAAAGTCATGACCTCTCCAAATCCACTTTCATAATTATCACAATAAGATTCAACACCCTCCAAAATAGTGGGATCATTACTTCCTAAAGTTGACACTCTTCCAAACCCACTTTCATCAATATAGTCATCATAAGTAGGGTGCATGCTATCATCATAACAAATTTGCATATCAAAACTTGGGAGGCTAGAAATATCATATTCATTAAACATAGCATCCCCAAGCTTGGGACAAACATTAATTGCAGCAAATATATTCTCAAACATGTCATTCTCATCAAACATAGCATCCCCAAGCTTGGGCCTTTTTCATATCATAAGCATAATCACTCTCATCATTAATAGTATGGATAGCACCAATAGTATAGCAATTATCATCATCACAATGAGTAACAGGGGCAACATCATTTGGGAGGGATACCTTTTCACCTTTGCTCCTTCGTCTTTTCTTTTTCTTCTTCACATTATGTGTGGGTTCAATCCTCTTTTTGGAGCTCCTTATTGATGAGATTGGTTGATTAGAAGGCTTCTCCTCGTTACTTGATTCATCATAAGAAATAATAGGAGGATATTGGGAAGCCTCTTCCCTTTCATTAGTATTCTCTTCATCCTCTATTTGTTTTCTTCTCTTTATGTAATTGGCAATATAAGGATTTCCAATGCAATTCACCGCACAGTACATAGAAATTTCTTCTAGATCAATATCGAGGAATTTCTCAAGGTTATATTCTGGAATATGCTTAGTTATACGTTTCATTTCTTCATAACCCAAAAGCAAACTAAGTTCATTATGATGTGCAAGAGAAATCAAATCATCACAATTGTTGGACACGATACGATCATGGGACAATTTGCATCGGAGATTTAAATGACCATGTTCATTGCAAAGTTCACAAGTATGGTGAAGAAATTTTAAATTTTTAGTACAAACATCTAGCCTCTATTGCAACCACTTAGTTTCCAAATACTTATGCCTCTTGCAAAATCTATTTTCCCTAATTGGTGTGTACTTGCGAGCTCTATGCACTCCACAAAAGTTGACATGCTTATAAGAGACATTTTCATCATGACTAGTGCAATCATCATTAGTACTATGGATATTCAAGGAGTTCATACTAACAACATTGCAATCATGCTCATCATTCATAGATTTAGTGCCAAACATTTTATAGACTTCTTCTTCTAGCATTTGAGCACAATTTTCCTTTCCATCATTCCAACGAAAGATATTAAAAAGATGAAGCATATGAGGCAAACTCAATTCCATTTTTTGTAGTTTTTTTTATAAACTAAACTAGTGCTAAAACAAGAAACAAAAAGATTCGATTGCAAGATCTAAAGATATACCTTCAAGCGCTAACCTCCCCGGCAACGGCGCCAGAAAAGAGCTTGATGTCTACTACACAACCTTCTTCTTGTAGATTGATACGTCCATTTTGCATCATGCTTTTATATCGATATTTATTGCATTATGGGCTGTTATTACACATTATGTCACAATACTTATGCCTATTCTCTCTTATTTTACATGGTTTACATAAAGAGGGAGAATGCTGGCAGCTGGGATTCTAGGCTGGAAAAGGAGCAAATATTAGAGACCTATTCTGCACGGCTCCAAAAGTCTTAAAACTTCACGGAAGTCATTTTCAGAATATATAAAAAATACTGAGCGCAAGAAGTTCACCGGGGGGGCCACACCCAGCCCATGGGGGTGGGGGCGCCTCGTGGGCCCCCTGGTGGCCCTCCGATGCCCATCTTCTGCTATATGGAGTCTTTCGATGAGGAAAAAATCATAAGCCATCTTTTCGGACGAGACTCCGCCGCCACGAGGCGGAACCTTGGCGGAACCAATCTAGGGCTCCGGTGGAGCTGTTCTGCCGGGGAACTTCCCTCCGGGAGGGGGAAATCATCGCCATCGTCATCACCAACGATCCTCTCATCGGGAGGGGGTCAATCTCCATCAACATCTTCACCAGCACCATCTCCTCTCAAACCCTAGTTCATCTCTTGTATCCAATTATTGTCTCCAAGTCTGGGATTGGTACCTGTGGGTTGCTAGTAGTGTTGATTACTCCTTGTAGTTGATGCTAGTTGGTTTATTTAGTGGAAGATCATATGCTCAGATCCTATATGCACATTAATACCCCTCTGATTATGAACATGAATATGCTTTGTGAGTAGTTATGTTTGTTCCTGAGGACATGGGAGAAGTCTTGCTATTAGTAGTCATGTGAATTTGGTATTCGTTCGATATTTTGATGAGATGTATGTTGTCTCTCCTCTAGTGGTGTTATGTGAACGTCGACTACATGACACTTCACCATTATTTGGGCCTAGAGGAAGGCATTGGGAAGTAATAAGTAGATGATGAGTTGCTAGAGTGATAGAAGCTTAAACCCTAGTTTATGCGTTGCTTCGTAAGGGGCTGATTTGGATCTGTATGTTTCATGCTATGGTTAGGTTTGCCTTAATACTTTTGTTGTAGTTGCAGATGCTTGCAATAGAGGTTAATCGTAAGTGGGATACTTGTCTAAGTAAGAGCAGTACCCAAGCACCGGTCCACCCACATACCAAATTATCAAAGTACCAAACGTGAATCATATGAACGTGATGAAACCTAGCTTGATGATATTCTCATGTGTCCTCGGGAGCGCTTTACATCATATAAGAGTTTGTCTAGGCTTGTCCTTTGCTACAAAAAGGATTGGGCCACCTTGCTGCACTTTATTTAATTTTGTTACTTGTTGCTCATTACCAATTATCTTCTCACAAAACTATCAGTTACCTGTAATTTCAGTGCTTACAGAGAATACCTTGCTGAAAACCGCTTATCATTTCCTTCTGCTCCTCGTTGGGTTCGACACTCTTACTTATCGAAAGGACTATGATAGATCCCCTATACTTGTGGGTCATCAAGACTCTTTTCTAGTGCCGTTGCCGGGGAGTGAAGCGCCTTTGGTAGGTGGAATTTGGTAAGGAAAAATTTATATGCTGAAATTTACTGTCACTTGTTAGTATGGAAAGTGATCCTTTGAGGGGCTTGTTCGGGGTATCTTCACCCCGACCAGTTGAGAAAAGAGTTGCTCCTCAACCTACTGAACCTACTGAAAATGAAAATGAAAATGTATACTTTGAAATTCCTTCGGGTATGATAGAAAAACTGCTAGCTAATCCTTTTGCAGGAGACGGAACAATGCATCCTGATGAGCACCTAATAAATGTGGATGAAGTTTGTGGATTATTTAAGCTTGCAGGTGTGCCCGAGGATGTTATTAAGAGGAAGGTCTGCCCTTTATCTTTGAAGGGAGATGCATTGACATGGTATAGGCTATGTGATGATATGGGATCATGGAACTACAAACAATTGAAATTGGAATTTCATCAGAAGTTTTATCCTATGCATCTTGTTCATCGTGATCGCAATTATATATATAATTTTTGGCCTCGCGAAGGAGAAAGCATCGCTCAAGCCTGGGGGAGGCTTAAATCAATGTTATATTCATGCCCCAATCATGAGTTCTCAAGAGAAATTATTATTCAAAATTTATATGCTCGGCTTTCTGATAGCAATCGCACCATGCTCGATACTTCTTGTGTTGGCTCTTTTATGATGAAGACTACTAAATTCAAATGGGATTTATTGGAAAGAATTAAACGCAACTCTGAAGATTGGGACCTCGACGAAGGTATGACACCTAAGTTTGATTGTGTTAAATCATTTATGGATACCGATGTTTTCCGTAAATTTAGCACTAAATATGGACTTGACTCTGAAATAGTAGCTTATTTCGGTGAATCTTTTGCTACTCTTTTTGATCTCCCTAGGGAGAAGTGGTTTAAATATCATCCTCCCATAGAAGTAAAAGTAGCTGCACCTATTAAAGTTGAAGAAAAGACTGTCACTTATAATGATCCTATTGTTCCTACTGCTTATGTTGAGAAACCACCTTTTCCTGTTAGGATAAAAGATCATGCTAAAGCTTCAACTGTGGTTCGTAAAAGCAATATTAGAACTTATACACCTCCTGAGCAAGTTAAAGTTGAACCTAATATTGCTATTGTTAAAGATCTCTTGTCTGATAATATTGATGGGCATGTTATTTATTTCTATGATGAAACTGCTAGAATTGCTAAACCTTGTGCTAAAGATAAACCTAGACTTGTGGTAGGCATGCCTGTTATTTCTGTTAAAATAGGAGATCATTGTTATCATGGCTTATGTGATATGGGTGCCAGTGCTAGTGCAATACCTATTGACCTATACAGAGAAATTATGCATGATATTGCACCTGTTGAGTTAGAAGATATTGATGTCACAATTAAACTTGCCAATAGAGATGCTATTTCACCAATGGGAATTGTTAGAGATGTTGAAGTCTTGTGTGGGAAAACTAAATATCCTGCTGATTTTCTTGTTCTTGGTTCCCCACAAGATAGCTTTTGTCCCATTATATTTGGTAGACCCTTCTTAAGCACTGTTAATGCTAGGATAGACTGCAACAAGGATGTTATTACTATTGGTTTAGGTGATATGTCTCACGAGTTCAACTTTTCTAAATTTCGTAGACAACACCGTGAAGAGGAATTGCCTAGTAAAGATGAAACTATTGGTCTTGCTTCTATTGCCGTGCCTCCTAGTGATCCTTTAGAACAATATTTGCTAGACCATGAAAATGATATGTTTATGAAAGAAAGAAGGGAAATAGATGAAGTATTCTTTAAACAGGAACCCATCCTAAAACACAATTTTCCTGTTGAAATCCTAGGGGATGCTCCTCCACCCAAGGGTGATCCCGTGTTTGAGCTCAAACCGTTACTCTTAAATATGCTTATCTTGATGAGAAAAAGATATATCTTGTTATTATTAGTGCTAACCTTTCAGAGCATGAAGAAGAGAGATTATTGATAACTCTGAAGAAGCACCGTGGTGCTATTGGATATACTCTCGATGATCTTAAGGGCATTAGTCCCACACTATGTCAACACAAAATAAATTTGGAGAAAGATGCCAAACCAGTTCGTGATCACCAACGACGGCTGAATCCTAAGATGAAAGAAGTGGTAAGAAATGAAATACTAAATCTCCTTGATGCAGGTATAATTTATCCCGTTGCTGATAGTCAGTGGGTAAGCCTGTCCATTGTGTCCCTAAAAAGGGAGGTATTACTGTCGTTCCTAATGATAAAGATGAATTGATTCCTCAAAGAATTATTACAGGTTATAGCATGGTAATTGATTTCCGCAAATTAAATAAGGCTACTAAAAAAGATCATTACCCCTTACCTTTTATTGATCAAATGCTAGAAAGATTATCCAAACATACACATTTTTGCTTTCTAGATGGTTATTCTGGTTTCTCTCAAATACCTGTGTCAGCTGATGATCAATCTAAGACCACTTTTACTTGCCCGTTCGGTACTTTTGCTTATAGACGTATGCCTTTTGGTTTATGTAATGCACCTGCTACCTTCCAAAGATGCATGGTGGTTATATTCTCCGACTTTTGTGAAAAGATTTGTGAGGTTTTCATGGACGATTTCTCCATCTATGGATCCTCTTTTGATGATTGCTTAAGCAACCTTGATTGAGTTTTGCAGAGATGTGAACAACTAACCTTATCTTGAATTGGGAGAAGTGCCACTTTATGGTTAATGAAGGTATTATCTTGGGGCATAAAGTTTCTGAAAGAGGTATTGAAGTTGATAAAGCTAAGGTTGATGCTATTGAAAAGATGCCATGTCCCAAGGACATAAAATGTATAAGAAGTTTTCTTGGTCACGCCAGTTTTTATAGGAGGTACATTAAGGACTTCTCAAAAAATTCTCGGCCTCTGACTAATTTATTACAAAAAGATATACCATTTGTTTTTGATGATGATTGCGTAGAAGCATTTGAAATACTTAAGAAAGCATTGATCTCTGCACCTATTGTTCAGCCACCTGATTGGAATTTACCCTTTGAAATTATGTGTGATGCTAGTGATTATGTTGTAGGTGCTGTTCTAGGGCAAAAAGTTGATAAGAAATTAAATGTTATTCAATATGCTAGTAAAACTCTAGACAATTCTCAGAGAAATTATGCTACTACTAAAAAAGAATTCTTAGCAGTTGTATTTACTTGTGATAAGTTCAGACCTTATATTGTTGATTCTAAAGTAACTATTCACACGGATCATGCTGCTATTAAATATCTTATGGAAAAGAAAGATGCTAAACCTAGACTTATTAGATGGGTTCTCTTGCTACAAGAATTTGATTTGCATATTATTGATAGAAAGGGAGCTGAGAACCCCATTGCAGACAACTTGTCTAGGCTAGAGAATGTTCTTGATGACCCACTACCTATTGATGATAGCTTTCCTGATGAACAATTAAATGTCATAAATGCTTCTCATACTACTCCATGGTATGCTGATTATGCTAATTGTATTGTTGCTAAATTTATACCACCTAGTTTCACATACCATCAAAAGAAAAATTTCTTCTATGATTTGAGACATTACTTTTGGGATGACCCACATCTTTATAAAGAAGGACTAGATGGTGTTATTAGACGTTGTGTACCTGAGCATGAATAGGAACAGATCCTATGCAAGTGTCACTCCGAAGCTTATGGAGGACACCACGCTGGAGATAGAACTGCACATAAGGTATTGCAATCCGGTTTTTATTGGCCTACTCTCTCCAAGGATGCCTGTAAGCTTGTTGTATCTTGTGATGAATGTCAAAGAATTGGTAATATTAGTAGACGTGAAGAAATGCCTATGAATTATTCACTTGTTATTGAACCATTTGATGTTTGGGGCTTTGATTATATGGGACCTTTTCCTGCCTCCAATGGATACACACATATTTTAGTTGCTGTTGATTACGTTACTAAGTGGGTAGAAGCTATTCCAACTAGTAGTGTTGATCATAACACCTCTATTAAGATGCTTAAAGAAGTTATTTTTCCAAGGTTTGGAGTACCTAGATATTTAATGACTGATGGTGGTTCACATTTTATTCATGGTGCTTTCCGTAAAATGCTTGCTAAATATGATGTTAATCATAGAATTGCATCTCCTTATCACCCACCGTCTAGTGGTCAAGTAGAATTGAGTAATAGAGAACTCAAATTAATTTTGCAAAAGACTGTTGATGTAGGGTAGAACCCTAGTGGCCCGATCTTTCACGAAAGGAGCGGATCCCACGAAGAACACGAGGAGGGAAACTAGGGGAAAATCACGAGGGGAACACAAGAGAACACTCAAACCAACAAGTATGATCACACATGTGCTAGATCCTCGAAAAACAAAGAGAGATACAAGATCCAAAGTCAACAACGGACGACACAAGAGGTAACCGGTTCTTCTCCGTGAGGAGGTCTTGAATCCACAAGGGGATCTTCCCGTGAGGGGTCTTGAATCCAAGGTGGATCTTCTCCGTAGAGGGGCCGCGGTCTCTCTCGTGTAGTAGATCTGATATGGATGAGCAATGCTCTATCTCTAAAATGAGCTAAACTAATGCTAACCCTAAAACATAGGTGGAGGGGAAGTATATATAGTCTAAGGGGCGAAGGGGTACATGGGCCTCGGCCCAGAAGCACTGCACATAGGGAGGGAGGGCCGGATGTCTGGGCGTCGGGCCGGATGTCCGGGGCTTCACGGGGAGCCGGATGTCTGGGCTGACGGAGCTAGTCACGGTGCTCTCTGGAATGGCTTGTCCGGATTTCCGAGGGCGAGGCCGGTTGTCCGGGTGTTGGCAAGGCGTCGGATGTCCGGGGCTGACACCGGATGTCCGGGGCCTGTAGCACTTCGGCTGTAGGGCTGCTGCTCTTGTTGACATCTTCAGGGGCCGGATGTCCGGGTCCTGGGAAATGTCTCCGTCTTCTTCCGTCGTCGCTTCCATGCTTCCCTCGTGGATGGTGTAGTTGTTCATTGGCGCTTGCACTCCTCGTCGTCTGTAGTGTTCCGACAATACATATGCATGCACACGAGAGGGGTGTCAAGTAGTATACCATCCTCGAAGGGGTCAAGTGAGCACATGTAAAGGAGATGATTCACCTTTGGGTATGTCAAGTAGATGTCACACATGTCACTTGTCAAACGGACTCTTGACATGGTGATGTCCAAAGGATTCTCCACATCATCTCCCCTCCCTTGGGAAAGATCCGACCTTGGATCGAAAACCAAATCACCATGGGAAGGAGATGGCTTCGCCGTGTAGAAGCGGACGTTCGCCAAGTAGTCATCATCTTCAAGTTTGAAGTGGGAACTCTCCAATGTCACGCCGTCTAGTGATTCCTTCAAAATGAGCAAGGAGAACAAACACTTAGAAAAATAAATGTGGTTAGCGTTAGTGCAAAACCAAGCATTCAAGAGGTGAATCACCAAACAAGTGTCATCATCATGCAAAGCATATGGTGTGACAAAGGATTGTGACATGGCATGTAAGCATATCAATCTAGCACAAGCAAAGAAATCATGGGGACAAGCATGTGAATGTGAGGTAGAGATGCAAATATGTATGACAATAGAATAAGCATCTATATCGAAGTCATAGCAAGCATGGGCAAAGCGCTCAATGAAAGGTCTATGGTAGGCATAGGAATCATTCACAACACCAAAAGAAATGAATTTTCTAAACACATGGGTCAAGTGCAAGACAATCCAAGCATAATGTGCATAGGGTGTAGTGAATATAGTGTGGCACTCAACACAATGGAAAGAGAAATTGTTCATCATGTGTGAGGAAATCAAGGCAAGCATGTAGCAATCAATGAGACATGGCATATGTGAAGTGATGACATTGTTGCAACCAAACATGTGATAGGAGCAAGTAATCCAAGAATTGGATGCAACACACAAGGCATATATATCATGATGCATGGAATTGTGAAAATGACAAGTGGAAGCAAGATCTCTAACATGTGTGCAAGCAAGGGGTCCAAGATGAAAAATTAGTCGCATGGTGCAAGCAACACAAGTAGTATGATCCACAATATGCATGCTCAAGAAAGATGTCACCTTGAAGGTGTGTGCTTGTGCGTCCTTCACAATGCCGAAGTGGTATGAAAGGTGGTGTAGAAGCGAGTCATTGTCTAATGTATGCGGCTCGCTCTCAAGAGCTCGAATTGTCAACTCACGTGAAGCGGAAGTCGACACAAAGTCCAGGTATCCTACACATGCACACAAGAAAGCAAAGAATGTATGCGCATGGTAGATAAACACATCATCCATCATGATGGTTCTCTTATTTTGCACATAACCATTAGAAGAACAAGTGCATGAATAATATGATGCAACAAATGGCAATATTCATGGCACGAGGTATATGGTGCAAAGAAGGAAGGCAAGCATGCTTCACAAGAAATATGTCAAAATCTCCAAATATATGCGAGAATGCTATGGGGGCAATCTCATTAGCAAGACTAAAATCATTGGTGCACTCAATACATGGGAAATCATCTAGCATGATAGAGGCAACACATGGAGATATATTACAAGGAGCAATAACAATCATGTGCAAAGCATGTAGATGGTTGTCATCAACCGCATGAAGGGAGCAAGTTTGAGTCATCGAAGATGCAACAAGGCAAGCAAACATAGTAATCAAGTTATGCAAGCTAGTAGTGCGAAGATGCAACATACTAGAGTAAATAATGGCAATCATGTCATGAGAGCAAATAATAGGCATAGGCCATGCACATGACATATCGCAAGCACGAACACAAAGCAAGATGAAAGTATCATCATAGGCATGGGGCACAAAGCAAACATGGCAATAATAAGTGATATCTCCACCAAGCTTGCAAATACACATACAAGTATGAGAATCAATCATCATGTGTAATGCAAAGCATGGGTCACAAATGCATGGAAAAGGCATAGGAATGAGCATATCATGCAAAGTGAACATGGCAAGATGGGCAAAGGATATATAATGGACAACACCCATAGCCAAGTGAGGGCCATGTAGAAGAAATGCGCGAAGTCTTTGCACGAAGAGAGCGGTGGGAAAGACACTCCATGGGATCCCAAGTCATCATTGCTCTCTAGAGCTTGTTTTGTCAACTTGTGGGATTGCGAGGTTGACAAGAATTCGAGGGTACCTACACAAAAGAGACACAAACGAAAGAGATTGTGTGTGTGGTAAATGTACACATCATCCATCATGATGTGTATGTGCACGTGTGAGTTAGCACAAGGTAAGCATTGCTCAAAGAAATTTGATGCATGGTATAAGAACATGTCATCCATCATGAAAGAATAGTTATTGTGTATAACACGATGGGGATGCAAATTGAGCATACAAATATATGGCACGTCAATATCATGTGTATTCATGGGGAGCATATTGTGCACATAAGTATGAGGATCATCCAATGGATGGGGGATCAAAATCTCCTAAAATGTATGAGGAAACTATGGGGGTCTCCTCATGAGCAATATTGGAAACATCATATGGAGAAAATGGGCAACACCCAAAACAATGCATATCCGAAGCTAGGTGGTCATGGCATGGCATATGAGATAAATGATGCAAAGGAAGCATATCAATATCATCACAAGAAAAACAAATGCCAATAACCATGGGCTTGTCATCTATGACATAAGTGCAAATTGGGTTAATCTTAATGGCATATGCATAGTCACTATGAAGAGATTGCAAATATGACATGTGGTCGATCTCATGCATAGCATATGGCAAGTCAAGTGGATTGGCAAACATGATGTGACCGAGAGAATTAGCACAAGAAATCCTATGTAACATGGCATACAACTAATAGACTCCACATGGAAATCATCATACTCATCATAAATGGGTAAATCATCGCATGGGGAAGTCACACTAGCATGAAGCATGGAAATAGGTTGATCAACATCATGCAAGCAATCAACGTCATGATAGTCCACTAGTGGGACAAGAGCATCACCTTCACCTATGTTACCTTTGTCATTCCACTCATGTGGAGTAGGTGAGGTGGGTAAGACCGAATGGTGGTCAAGATCATCATTGTGATGGAACCATGTGGGGGTGCATCATATTCCACCATGGCCATCGTCTTGTCCAAAGGTAGGACGTAGTCGTCGTGAATCGGCGCGTCATCATATATGGGACCTAGCACCAAATGAGAAGACACAATAGAGGTAGAGGTCAATTCGTTAGTGTTGGAAGTGGCCTCACATGACCTATCAACTATCTCACTCTCTCTATGTGGTGGTTCACTCACTTCCTCAAAATAGGTGCACTCAAACTCACATATGGTGGAGTCACTCATCTCACTCAAGAGGTGGGGGTTGTGTCTCTCCTCACATGGGAATTGTGGAAACACATCATATATGGGGCTAGTGGTGAAGTCACTCTCACTCTCAATATGGTGGCAAAAGTCACTCAAATCATCACATGTCGCCGTCGTCGAAGGGAAAATCCCATGCTCAACCATATCGTCGTCGTCGCCGTGGATGAAGGCCGAAGATGGCACATCATCACACTCGCCTCCTAAGATGGAAGCATCATCCGTGCTCGCCACCTTGTCGCTCGCCTCCAACGCTTGGTCCTTGAGGGTCTTTGTAGTTGTACTCGTCGCCGCACCGTCTTGAAAAAGAGTCATGGAGGACTCAGCATCATCAATGCCACAAAGAGGGATGGCGGTGAAGTCAAACTTGGGAGAATCGTCTTGGAGCTCGTCGGGCTTGGACATCATGGTGGTACTAGCCTCATGCTCGTTCTCGTGGAGCTTGGTCGTCGCGAAGTGAGCTTGGGGTGGAGAAACTTTGGCCTTCATGAGTTCTTGTTCTGCCTTGAGAGCACCAATGTAGTTGTCTTTGAGGGACTTGTAGTTCTCGAGGAAGATTGCCTTGGAGATGTCGTTGTGTAATCCCATCATGAAGTGGAGCTTCATCGAAATGGGGTCGTCCACGCCAGCTCGTCGCAAGGCTTTCTTCATCTCCTTGAAGTACTCGTTGATGGACTTGGATCCTTGGATGGTGTTCTCCAATTGGCGTTGAAGTTGTTCCGTGTAGGTTGGGGGCACGAACTCATGCTGCAAAGCTCTCTTCGTCTTGGGCCAACTCATGTCGTAGGTCTCCGAAGGTGTGTGAAGCCACCATGTGGACGCGTAGTCATGGAAGTTCCTTGTGGCACACTTCACTTGATCTTTGGGAGGAACTTGATGTAGCTTGAGGTAGTCGTCCATCAAACGCTCCCACTCGAGATACTCCTCGGGTTCTAGAGTCCCATAGAAAGGAATCTCATGGTCGATGTCGAGGTCATAGTAGCTCGTGGAAGTCACGGACTTGAGCTTGGGGAGCTTCTCTTGAGCGTAGTCTTGAGGTGCTTGTTGGCGAAGATGCCGTATATCCGAAGGCGAAGATGCCTTAAAGTCGCTTGGAGAAGATGCCAAGGGAGATGGTGAAGTCATTTAGTGGTTGTTGGTGTTGAGCTCTTGACCTTCACGTCTTTGTTGGTGATGGTGTCGATGCTGATGTGATCTTGCCAGAGATGGTAGCTCAGAGGCATGTGCTCTTGAGCATCTTCTCGAAGATGAGGAAGATCGCTTGTATGACTTGATTAGGGCTTTGATCTCCTCCGTTTGAGCTTGCATATTGGTGTCGTTGGAGTTGTTCGTGGCATCGAACTCGTCGTTGTTGTTGTAGACCGAAGATGAAATGCCTTGCCTATCCATCACCCCAAGAGAAAAATGTGAGTGGTAGAAAGAGAAGAACGAATACCAAATGTACCTTGACCGAAGTTGAAAGTGGATCAATGATCACTCCAATGTGGACAAGGAAATATCACAATTGGTACCAATTCTTGTCAGTTTCTCACACCTGCACAAATAAGGCTTATGGTGGAGCTCAGTGAGGATAGTGGCACAAAAATTTAATGCAAAATGTTAGCAAGAGTCAATAATGTTGAAAGAGATTCACAAATTTGGAAGTGTAACAAGTAGACCAATAGCAATTAATGGCACACGGAAACGCACACACGGATAGATAAATGGGGTCGTGCAACCAAGGATGATCACAAAATGTGGAAACCACGGAAAACGCTCGAGTTGCACAACTCAATAGAGACGCTAGCACGATTGCTCTATAGGCGGATACGACACTTGTGCACAACCTATAAGATGCAAAATGTATCAACTTTCTATCCCAAGTATGCTATATATGTATGGTTCCCGGTGTTTCTCACAAGGTGATCCAAGATGATCTTATATGACAATGTGGTATGATGCTATGGCACTTGCTTACAAGCTCTTTGATCACTCTTTTTCTTTGCTTAAAAGCTTTATTCTCTTTTTTTGTATGGCCACTTTTGCACAATGCACAAACCAAGATAGCTATTGTGTATATGCGGGAACAAACTTGAGGCACGAAGGATGATATGATACCAAGATGATACTGATATGGTATGGTATGTATGCAATGTATGGTGTAGATCACTAATGTGCACAAGTAACACTGCCGGCAATACTCAAATGGCTAGTCTCGATAGGCAAGTGACGCAAAATGGGCTAGGGGTTATTAATGCAATTGCAAGGGAATATACAATGGAGGGATACCACGATACCAAGATGATATGGAGGTTACCGTCCGTGTCGATGATGAGTGGCGGTGATCTTGATGGAGATACCAAGATGATGGAGACTCGTCCCTAAGTAGCCGAAACACCTTAGGAAACGGAGAAACCGCGAACTCAAAATCTCAAATGTCAAATGTCAAATGGTGGTAGCGGGATGCGGTGATGGTTTTGTGAAAGCTCAAAGGAATTGCGTAATGGCAATGATGGGTTGCAGAGTATGCAATGCGGAAATGGAGGGTAAGGTGATGGACTATACACGGTGTCGGAGTTGAAAGCACGTTCCCTAAGTAGCCAAAACACCTTAGGAGACACAACTCACAACACTAACAAAATTGGGTTAAGTTGGGATGGTGGAAGTGTATGGTGGTCAAGCCTATGCAGAAGTTATGGTGGTTGTGGTTGATGAAGAAGCAACCATCCTTAAGTATCCTAGACACCATAGGAGACTCAAATCACTCCTCAAGCAACCACTAATGCGATGGGGAACAAAATTGGTTAGGTTGCGGAAGTCGGTGGTGGTTATGCGGAGGTTGTGGTGGAAGCCCTAGGCAAAGATGCCAAAGTTCCAAAATTTTGATGAAGTCAAATGTTGATGGTAGTATTTTTGTTGGAAGGGGAAGTCAAGAGCTTTTCAACGAGCTAAAGAACGTCAAAAACGGACTCCGGATGAATTAGTTATGGACAAAACGGTGAAATGGGGAAGGCTGAAATGTCAGGGGCCGGACATCCGGGCTCGGGGCCGGAAATCCGGGACCTGATGTCCAGAACCGTGCAAATTTGGCGCTCTAGGAGCCGGATGTCCGGCCCGATGGCCCGGATGTCTGGCCCGACGAATCCAGATCTCGTTTGGGGCAGAAATTTTCGAATTGGGGGCGGAAATGGATGATTCCAAGGGCAAAATTTGATGGATTTTGTGGATGGAAAGTGGAGAAAAGTGGAGAGAAGCTAGATATACTCAAGACACAACGAATCCATGGATCAAAATCAAAAAAACATCATCAAACCAACAAATCACAAAAAATTCTGGGGGCTATTTTTTGGTGGGGAATTTTCGAATTTAGGACGAAATCAACAAAATTAGGCTAGAAAACAACGAGGGGAGGCTCTGAAATCGTGATCAACGTGGCTCATGATACCAAGATGATATCATGAGACAAGTTGGCTCTTATCCAAGATGATGTAGGGTAGAACCCTAGTGGCCCGATCTTTCACGAAAGGAGCGGATCCCGCGAAGAACATGAGGAGGGAAACGAGGGGAAAATCACGAGGGGAACACAAAAGAACACTCAAACCAACAAGTATGATCACACATGTGCTAGATCCTCGAAACACAAAGAGAGATACAAGATCCAAAGTCAACAACGGACGATACAAGAGGTAACCGGTTCTTCTCCGTGAGGAGGTCTTGAATCCACAAGGGGATCTTCCCGTGAGGGGTCTTGAATCCAAGGCGGATCTTCTCCATAGAGGGGCCGCGGTCTTTATCGTGGAGTAGATCCGATATGTATGAGCAATGCTCTATCTCTAAGATGAGCTAAACCAATGCTAACCCTAAAACGTAGGTGGAGGGGAAGTATATATAGTCTAAGGGGCGAAGGGGTACATGGGCCTCGGCCCAGAAGCACTGCACGCAGGCAGGGAGGGCCGAATGTCCGGGCGTCGGGTCAGATGTCCGGGGCTTCACGGGGAGCCGGATGTCCAGGCTGACGGAGCTGGTCACGGTACTCTCTAGAATGGCTTGTCCGGATTTCCGAGGGCGAGGCCGGATGTCCGGGTGTTGGCGAGGCGCCGGATGTCCGGGGCTGATGCCGGATGTCCGGGGCCTGTAGCACTTCGGTTGTAGGGCTGCTGCTGTTGACATCTTCAGGGGTCGGATGTCCGGGCCAGGGCCGGATGTCTGGGTCCTGGGAGATGTCTTCGTCTTCTTCCGTCGTCACTTCCATGCTTCCCTCGCGGATGGTGTACTTGTTCCTTGGCGCTTGCACTCCTCGTCGTCCGTAGTGTTCCGACAATACCTATGCATGCACACGAGAGGGGTGTCAAGTAGTATACCATCCTCGAAGGGGGTCAAGTGAGCACGTGTAAAGGAGATTATTCACCTTTGGGTATGTCAAGTAGATGTCACATGTGTCACTTGCCAAACGGACTCTTGACATGGTGATGTCCATAGGATGCTCCGCATCAACTGTTAATAGATCTAGAAAGGATTTGTCCAAGAAACTTTATGATGCATTATGGGCCTATAGAACTTCATATAAAAATCCTATGGGTATGTCTCCGTATAAAATGGTTTATGGAAAAGCATGTCACTTACCTCTCGAACTAGAACATAAGGCTTATTGGGCTATTAAAGAGCTCAATTATGATTTCAAACTTGCTGGTGAGAATAGGTTATTTGACATTAGCTCACTTGATGAATGGAGAACCCAAGCCTATGAGAATGCCAAATTATTTAAAGAAAAAGTTAAAAGATGGCATGACAAAATGATACAAAAGTGTGAGTTTAATGTAGGTGACTATGTATTGCTATACAACTCTCGTTTAAGATTTTTTGCAGGAAAACTTCTCTCCAAATGGGAAGGTCCTTATGTTATCAAGGAGGTCTATCGTTCCGGTGCCATAAAAATCAACAACTTCGAAGGCAACGATCCGAAGGTGGTGGACGGTCAAAGAATTAAACATTATATCTCAGGTAATCCTATAAATGTTGAAACCAATGTTATTGAAACCGTAACCCCGGAGGAATACATAAGGGACACTTTCCGGAACGTTTCAGACTCTGAAAAGGAATAGGTATGTGGTACAGAAAGTAAACCGACTCCAAAACAATTCTAATGGCAATTTTCTTCCATTTTGGAATATTTAGAAAAATAGAAAAATAAGAAGCAGTCCGGGAAGGACACGAGGGCTCCACGAGGGTGGAGGGTGCGCCCTACCCCCTGGGCGCGCCCCCCTACCTCGTGGGCACCTCATGTGCTCTCCGGACTCTATTTTCTTACACAACGCATATTTTGGTCGGTAAAAATTCATTATATAACCTCCCGAAGGTTTTGACCACCATATCACGCAAAAATCTCATGTTCTTGTTTTGAGCTATTTTATGCCAGGGTTGTCAAAGCCAAGCATCATGTGGTCTCCCTCCTCCTCCAACAATGAGGGCAACGATGCTTGGCTAATGAAGATAGAGCTGAAGAGAGAAGAACCCATGGAGGACCAAGTTCCGGCAACAGAAGACATCCTTCAACTTGATCAAAATATTCTTACCCCAACTAAGATCGAAGATTTCAAGATGATTGAGTTAGCTCGTATACAAAATAAGTATCTCACACGTGAAAATATTTTGTTGAAGGATCATATCATCGCACTCAAAGGCATTATCCGCAAGTTAGAAGACCTCCTACGCTCGATGTGCAACTATCCATCATCACCACCATCTTCTTCACCAACAAAGGAGACATAACCACATGGGTATGGGCACTCCCCTTGGCAACTGCCAAGCTTGGGGGAGTGCCCCAGTATCGTATCACCATCACTTTTATCTTTACCGTTTTTCTTAGTTTGATCATTTTGATAATATCTTGATCTAGTAGAATAAAAGCTTTTTAGTATGATCTAGTTGTGAGTTTTGCTTTATGATCCTTCTATGTAATCGAGTCTGTGAGCTATATAATAAAGATTAGTGTTGAGTCAAGGGCTTTGATTATTTTTCCATGATCTTGAGTGAATAAAAGAAAAGATAAAGAATAAAAAGAATAAAAGAGATCATATGGATCTTATGGACAGTAATGAGCTCACATAGAAAGAGTATGATGAATAAAAGTTGTTGAGAGTTGACAAACATAGTTTTGGTCATCGTTGCAATTAATAGGAAGTAATAAAGAAAGAGAGTTCTTCACATATAAATACACTATCTTGGGAATCTTTTATGATTGTGAGCACTCATTAAAGTATGACATGCTAAAGAGTTGACGTTGGACAAGGAAGACAACGTAATGGGTTATGTTTTCTTGCATCTGAAATAAATTATATTGTCTTGGATCATCCAACATGATTGAGCTTGCCTTTCCCCCTCATGCTAGCCAAACTCCTTGCACCAAGTAGAGATACTACTTGTGCTTCCAAATATCCCTAAACCCAGTTTTGCCATGAGAGTCCACATATCTACCTATGGATTGAGTAAGATCCTTCAAGTAAGTTGTCATCGGTGCAAGCAATAAAAAAATTGCTCTCTAAATATGTATGACTTATTAGTGTGGGAGAAAATAAGCTTTATACGATCGTGTGATATGGAAGAAATAAAAGGGACAGACTACATAATAAAGGTCCATATCACAAGTGGCAATATAAAGTGACGTTCTTTCACATTAAGATTTTGTGCATCCAACCATAAAAGCGCATGACAACCTCTGCTTCCCTGCAAAGGGCCTATTTTTTACTTTTATCTCCTACCTTACATAAGAGTCATGGTGATCTTCACCCTTCCTTTTTTAAATTTTATCTTTTGGCAAGCACAACATGTTGGAAAGATCCTGGTATATATGGCTAATTGGATGTGAGTTTTCATGAACTATTATTGTTGACATTACCCTTTAGGTAAAACATTTGGAGGCAAAACTATAAGCCCCTATCTTTCTCTGTATCCGACTAAAACTCCATACCCATAAGTATTGCGTGAGTGTCAGCAATTGTGAAAGACTATATAATAGTTGAGTATGTGGACTTGCTGAAAAGCTCTTATATTGACTCTTTCCTATGTTATGATAAATTGCAGTTGCTCCAATGACTGAGATTATAGTTTGTTAGTTGTCAATGAAGTTTATGATTCATACTTGAAATTGTGATTGAATTATTACTCTTGCATAAGAGATCATATGACAAGAATTATATAAGTTGTTGTTCTAAGAATGATCATGATGCCCTCATGTCCGTATTTTATTTATATCGACACCTCTATCTCTAAACATGGGGACATATTTTTTGATTTCGGCTTTCGCTTGAGGACAAGCAAGGTCTAAGCTTGGGGGAGTTGATACGTCCATTTTGCATCAGGCTTTTATATCGATATTTATTGCATTATGGGCTGTTATTACACATTATGTCACAATACTTATGCCTATTCTCTCTTATTTTACAAGGTTTACATAAAGAGGGAGAATGCCGGCAGCTGGGATTCTGGGCTGGAAAAGGAGCAAATATTAGAGACCTATCCTGCACAGCACCAAAAGTCCTGAAACTTCACGGAAGTCATTTTCAGAATATATAAAAAATACTGAGCGCAAGAAGTTCACCAGGGGGCACACCCTGCCCACGAGGGTGGGGGCGCGCCCTACCCCCTCGGCGCGCCCCCTACCTCGTGGGCCCCCTAGTGGCCCTCTGATACCCATCTTCTGCTATATGGAGTCTTTTGATGAGGAAAAAATCATAAGCCATCTTTCTGGACGAGACTCCGCCGCCACGAGGTGGAACCTTGGCGGAACCAATCTAGGGCTCCGGCGGAGCTGTTCTGCCGGGGAAACTTCCCTCCGGGAGGGGGAAATCACCGCCATCGTCATCACCAATGATCCTCTCATCAGAAGGGGGTCAATCTCCATCAACATCTTCACCAGCACCATCTCCTCTCAAACCCTAGTTCATCTCTTGTATCCAATTCTTGTCTCCAAGTCTGGGATTGGTACCTGTGGGTTGCTAGTAGTGTTAATTACTCCTTGTAGTTGATGCTAGTTGGTTTATTTGGTGGAAGATCATATGTTCAGATCCTATATGCACATTAATACCCTCTGATTATGAACATGAATATGCTTTGTGAGTAGTTACGTTTGTAACTGAGGACATGGGAGAAGTCTTGCTATTAGTAGTAATGTGAATTTGGTATTCGTTTGATATTTTGATGAGATGTATGTTGTCTCTCCTCTAGTGGTGTTATGTGAACGTCGACTACATGACACTTCACCATTATTTGGGCCTAGAGGAAGGCATCGGGAAGTAATAAGTAGATGATGGGTTGCTAGAGTGACAGAAGCTTAAACCCTAGTTTATGTGTTGCTTCGTAAGGGGCTGATTTGGATCTATATGTTTCATGCTATGGTTAGGTTTGCCTTAATACTTTTGTTGTAGTTGCGGATGCTTGCAATAGAGGTTAACCATAATTGGGATACTTGTCCAAGTAAGGGCGGTACCGAAGCACCGGCCCACCCACATACCAAATTATCAAAGTACTGAACGTGAATCATATGAACGTGATGAAACCTAGCTTGACGATATTCCCATGTGTCCTCGGGAGTGCTTTACATCATATAAGAGTTTGTCCAGGCTTGTCCTTTGCTAAAAAAGGATTGGGCCACCCTGCTGCACTTTATTTACTTTTGTTACTTGTTGCTCGTTACCAATTATCTTATCACAAAACTATCTGTTACCTATAATTTCAGTGCTTACAGAGAATATGATAGAGGCAAAGGTGTCCCGTCTTTCGATGAGATGATGGATATCGCTTTGGTGGAAGTCGACTTTGATGATCCGACTACGAACGTGCGAGGACGTCGCGCCTTAGCAATCGCTAAACCAACTCCGAGAGGTTATTGACCACGCCGGAGCACGATCAACCTGACCACGAGGGTCTGTTTCCTGCGAGCAAACGAAGAACAAGCAAGAAACTAAGATTGCAATCTGGATATTGCGAATATAAGATGAAAGCTTTATTGATCAAGGTGGGGTTCTGTGACGCCTTTGTCTGGTCGTTGAACACAAACGAAGTACGCGAAGTTGCAGCTATGGCGAACTTTTAATCTAAACAAAACCCAAAGTCTAAACGATGCCCTAAGGGCTGTATATATGGAGGAAGAGGGGGGAATTTCGTGGCCCTTGGTGGAGGGGTCCGAAATCAACCCTATCTCTTGTTTCCCCACACATACGGACTCTAAAAATAGCCTGTACTTATGTATTTCGAAATTACATGGGCCTGGCCCAATAATAAGGTGACGCAGCACCTAAAATAGCCTCGGGACAAAATTTATGAAGTGGCATCTTGTATATTTCGTCCAAGGCTTCATGCACCCATTATGGTGGCTTCAAAGTCCTGAAATCATCACTTGTAACTCCGTTCTTGTTCCCCTTGCGCATGCCATCATCTCCATGCTTGTTCTTGCTCCAATGTTCATCCTTCTCCAAGCTAGGCCCTTCATTTGTAAGCAAAACAAATGTATCCAATTTAGGCAGCATCATATTCTCATGAACATTAGAATCATTACCAAGAAACGAAAGTACCTGGTAATTTAGTTGGCGTGCACGAGCTCTAGTAATTGGTCTAGTATGTATAGCAGCAAGGGCTGTGGGTGTAACAATTGTATTGATGTCCTCATCATCCTCCCCTTCTTGAAATGAAGTCGTCCTTGACGGAAGTTCATTTTCCTCACCCAAATAAGGCTTCAAATCTGCAATGTTAAAAGTGGGACTAACCCCAAAATCTGCAGGCAGCTCAAGTTTATATGCATTATCATTTATTTTCTCTAACACCTTAAAGGGACCATCAGCATGTGGCATTAACTTTGATTTGCGCAAATTAGGAAATCTATCCTTACGCAAATGTAACCAAACAAGATCTCCAGGTGCAAACACAACATGTTTTCTACCCTTATCTCCAGCAAGTTTATATTTAGCATTCATGCGCTCAATGTTTTCCTTAGTTAACTCATGCATTTTTAAAATCAATTCAGCACGTTGTTTAGAATCAAAATTAACCTTCTCCGAAGATGGAAGAGGCAACAAATCAATAGGTGCACGAGGTAGGAAACCATACACAACTTCAAAAGGGCACATCTTAGTAGTAGAATGCAATGAACGATTATAAGCAAATTCAATATGAGGCAAGCATTCCTCCCACATTTTCTTATTATTCTTCAAAATAGCCCTAAGCATAGTAGACAACATTCTATTGACTACTTTAGTTTGTCCATCAGTTTGGGGGTGACAAGTAGTACTAAAAAGCAGTT
The DNA here is from genome assembly GCF_018294505.1 of Triticum aestivum. Lineage (NCBI taxonomy): Eukaryota > Viridiplantae > Streptophyta > Magnoliopsida > Poales > Poaceae > Triticum > Triticum aestivum. Next base: position 243,782,728 of record NC_057806.1, read on the forward strand.
TAGTCCCCAACTTAGCCCGTAAACATCTCCAAAAGTGGCTAAGAAATTTAGTATCACGATCTGAAACAATAGTATTTGGCACACCATGCAAGCGAATAATTTCACGAAAGAACAAATCAGCAACATTAACAACATCATCGCTTTTATGACATGGTATAAAGTGTGCCATTTTCGAGAATCTATCCACGACAACAAATATGCTATCCCTCCCCTTCTTTGTTCGAGGTAAACCTAAAACAAAGTCCATAGATATATCCTCCCAAGGAACACTAGGTACAGGCAAAGGCATATATAAACCATGAGGATTGAGTCGTGACTTAGCTTTTTGACATGTAGTGCAGCGAGCAATAAAACGCTCAACATCCCGTCTCATCTTTGGCCAAAAGAAATGTGTAGCAAGTATGTCCTCCGTCTTCTTCACGCCAAAGTGTCCCATTAATCCTCCTCCATGCGCCTCCTGCAACAACAAAAGACGAACGGAGCTAGCTGGAATGCATAGCTTGTTAGCACGAAACACAAATCCATCGTTAACAACAAACTTGTTCCACATTCTTCCTTCTTTACAATTCTGCATTACATCTTTAAAATCAGCATCATGCACATATTGATCTTTGATGGTCTCCAAACCAAATATTTTGAAGTCAAGTTGTGAAAGCATAGTATAGCGACGAGACAATGCATCAGCAATAACATTTTCTTTTCCCTTCTTGTGTTTAATGACATAAGGGAAAGTCTCAATGAATTCAACCCATTTAGCATGTCTGCGATTCAGTTTAGCTTGACTTTTAATATGTTTCAAAGATTCATGATCAGAATGTATAACAAATTCTTTGGGCCATAAATAATGTTGCCATGTTTCTAAAGTCCGAACAAGAGCATATAATTCTTTATCATAAGTAGAATAATTCAGACTAGGCCCACTCAATTTTTCAGAAAAGTATGCAACAGGTTTGCCATCTTGTAATAACACACCTCCTAATCCAATTCCACTAGCATCACATTCAAGCTCAAAAGTCTTATTAAAATCAGGAAGTTGGAGTAAAGGAGCATGTGTCAACTTATCTTTCAATACCGTGAAGGCTTCTTCCTGTGCGGTACCCCAAAGAAAAGGCACATCTTTCTTTGTAAGCTCATTGAGAGGTGCAGCAATGGTGCTGAAATCTCTCACAAAACGCTTATAGAATCCAGCGAGGCCAAGAAAACTCCTCACTTGTGTGACCGTTTTGGGCTGCGGCCAACTCTCAATAGCTTCAATCTTGGCTTTATCAACTTCAATTCCCTGTGGAGTAACAACATAGCCAAGAAAAGATACTCGGTCGGTACAAAAGGTGCACTTCCCAAGGTTACCAAACAAACGTGCATCACGTAGAGCAATAAAAACAGCACGTAAATGTTCCAAATGTTCTTCCAAAGATCTGCTATAAATCAATATGTCATCAAAGTAAACTACCACAAATCGTCCAATGAAAGCACGTAAAACTTCTTTCATTAATCTCATGAAAGTACTAGGTGCATTAGTTAACCCAAAAGGCATGAATAACCACTCATATAATCCAAACTTAGTTTTAAATGCTGTTTTCCATTCATCTCCCAATTTCGTACGAATTTGATGGTAGCCACTACGCAAATCTTTGGAGAATATTGTAGAGCCACTCAATTCATCAAGCATATCATCTAGCCTAGGAATAGGATGACGATAACGAATAGTAATATTATTAATGCCTCTACAATCAACACACATACGTGATGTACCATCCTTTTTCGGCACTAGAATAATAGGAACATCACAAGGACTAAGGGATTCGCGTATATAACCTTTGTCGGGAAGCTCTTGTACTTAACGCATAATCTCCTTCGTCTCCTCTGGATTGGTACGGTATGGTGCACGGTTTGGCAGTGAAGCACCGGGAATTAAGTCAATCTGATGCTCAATCCCTCGAATAGGCGGTAATCCCGGCGGCACGTCTTGTGGAAAAACGTCAGCGAACTCCTGCAAAATGTTAGTGACAGCAGGAGGCAAAGAGGAAGGCACGTCCTCGAATGAAAATAATGCCTCTTTGCACACAAAAGCATAGCAAACAGATTTGCTGAAATCTAGCTCATCAATATCAGATTTGGTGGCAAATAAACATGCACTTTTCAATTTAATTTCAGAAGCAACACTAGATGGTTTATTATTAGGCTTCATTTGTTGCTCAAATTCTTTTGCCACAATCTGATTTTCACTCTTATTCTTCTCCTGTTGTGCTTTATTAGCTCTATTAATATCATCTTTCAAAATGGAATCAGGAGTCATAGGAAGCAAAGTAATATTTTTATCCTTATGAACAAGAGTATAGTGATTGTTTCTACCATGGTGTACAGAATTTTTATCAAATTGCCATGGTCTACCAAGTAATAAGGAACATGCTTGCATAGGTACCACATCACAATCAACATAATCAGCATATGTAGAGATACTAAAATGCACACGAACAGTACGTGTTACCTTAACCTTGCCGCTGTTGTTGAACCATTGGATGTAGTAAGGATGTGGATGTGGTCTTGTGGTGAGAGAAAGCTTCTCCACCATCTCCATGCTAGCCAAGTTGTTGCAGCTCCCTCCATCTATTATGACGCGCACAGAACGTTCCTTCACAACTCCCTTGGTATGGAACAAATTGTGCCTCTGATTTTGCTCAGCTTGTGTGACCTGCACACTCAAAACACGTTGAGCAACTAAACATTCATACCTGTCAGCGTCTTCAGGAGCCATGTATTGCGTCTCATGATCAGAATCATCTCCACCATGTTCTTCACGTGTAATAAGAGCCAATGTCTCCTCATCATAGTCACTAGCGGACTCATATCCACCATCCGCGGTAGCAATCATCACACGCGGAGATTTGCATTCCCTCGCATAATGACCTCCTCCCTTACAACGACGACAAATAATATCACTTGTGTGCCCTGTTGATGCCATGGAAGAAGAAGAACGCTGTGCAGGCCCCGCAGGTGCGCTCTTGGCAGATAATGGTGGTTGTGCCTGTTTTCTTGTATCACGGCTGGAGGTGGCACCGGATGGAGGTGCTGGTGCAGTTGAAGTAGAAGATGCACGTGGTGTCCATGATGAAGGTCGGCCTGCAGAAAAGTTAGTTCGCCCCAATGCTTGTCGATCCTGCACTTCACGTTCAGCTTTACAAGCAAGATGGAATAAACGAGTGATATTAGTATACTCCTTATAGTCTAGAATGGTCTGAATCTCTCTATTTAATCCACCCAGAAAACGTGCAAGCATAGCTTCATTCTCCTCAACAATACCACATCTAATCATGCCAGTTTGTAATTCCTGATAATATTCTTCTACAGAATTTTTCCCTTGTCTTAAACGCTGCAATTTTTGAAGCAATTCACATTGATAATATGGTGGAACCCAACGCGTACGCATAGCAGTTTTCAAAGCAGCCCAAGTAGTTGGAATAGGATATAATCTACAATGTTCAGACCACCATACACATGCAAAACTAGTGAAAGCACAAACAGCAGCAGAAACTCGTCTCTCCTCAGGATATTGTAAACATGTAAATCATTGTTCAGTTTCTAACTCCCAAGTAAGATATATATCAGGAACATATCTACCCTCAAATGGTGGAATATTCAATTTCAGTTTAGGAATATGGACATCATCGCGTACCTGAGGTGGTGGTGCAGGCCTACCATTACGAATATATACCTGAGGTCGACCTGCTGGTGGTGGTGCTGGTGGCTGCTCGTAGATCTGATTTTGATCAACCTCATCCTCATAATCGCCCGCATACTCATCATCCTCCTGGGTACCAGCAACAGCAGTAGCAGGAGCCACAGAAGTATCAACAGCAGCACCAACAGTTTGGCCAAACGCAAGAGGAACACGGCTCACTCGGCGAAGGTCTATTTCGCGACGTGGAGGTAGTCGTTGTTGTTGTTGTTGTTGGAGAGGTGCGTTAGGTGCAGCCGGTGGTGGTGGTGGAAGACGCGCGAGCAATTCATTAAATCTATTATCGAGCTTTGTTTCAAACGTCTTCTCAAGGCCAGTGATCTTCTCCATGGCCTCTTCAAAATTGTTCAGCACATCTTGCACCTGTTCAGTCATCATTTGCTGAAACTTATCATGAAGCTCCTTGTTCGATAAATTCTCCCAGTCAATCTCGTCGGCTTGTGATCCTGGCATGGTTAGCAGCAATAGAAACACACAAGAATATGATCCTACAGACTACGAACAAGTGGTGGTGGTGGGTGTCACAAATCCGTCAAGCAAAACTCAAATTCTTACCAGTTCTTACCCAGCAGCAGGCGGTGATCGGCAACCGTTGTAGTCAAACTCTCAAAGCTTGGATAGAGCGATTACTAGGGAGAGTCAAACGCACGACGTAGATGTATGTGGAGCTGGGAAGGCTTATACTATGGTAGCAAAAAGGGTCAGCAATAATCAATTCAGAGATGCAAAGTTGAATAAACGCTCAACGACGGTACTGTGCTGGTCCTAGGCTAGACTGTGCTAGAGACGCGAGCCTAGAACACTAACAAAATCACGGCGCGGCACGTAAACAAGGGAAAAGCACACTCTGAATTTTTTTTTTTCGCTCTTTTTTTTGCGCTCTTTTTTTTTGCGCTGCTTTTTTTTTTGCGAAAAATCACTATAATGGCGAGTGTCTCAAAACTCTTCCTAGCTCAAACTGACAGGATGGGCACGAAATTTTTTCGACCAATTTTTTTTTTCGACTGCCCGGACCCAAAAGCTGGAAACGGGTCAAAAAAAACTTCCTATAATGGCACCTGTCTCAAAACACTCAGAAACACCTAAAAATAGGATAGCCAGAATTTTTTCGAAAAATGCGTTTTCGAAAAATTTTGGGCCTAAACGGAGCGTGGCTACCCGACTCTTTTTTTTCCCGAAACCTACTCCGGCAAGGAAACACGAATCGGAAACTAGATGGATCCCGAAAATAAACCTAATAAGCAAGGAACTCGGATTGGTGGTGGATATATGGTGGTGGTATATGGCAGCGGTGGTGGTAGTGGTGGTAGTATATGGATATGGATCGGTGGTGGTATATGGACACGGATTGGTGGTGGTATATGGATACGGATTCGGCGGTGGCGAAGGTGGTGGTAGATGGCAGGGGCGATGATGATGGTGCGGCGGCGGCGTGACAACTTATGACCAGAACTCGAAACTCTAAAAGACTAGACTCTAAGACCAGCAACTAGACACGACGATGCAACCGCAAATTCAACAAAGCAAAACCCTAAAAAGATTATGCAAAGGCTCAGATTGGTTCGGATATGATGAACTAACCCTAATTTTTTTTGTGGCTTTTTTCGTGGACTGTAGGTATGAAGAACAGACTCGATCTAAACTACGAAAAACTGTAAAATCTCACCGAGCAACCTGGAAATCTGATACCACTTGATAGAGGCAAAGGTGTCCCGTCTTTCGATGAGATGGTGGATTTCGCTTTGGTGGAAGTCGACTTTGACGATCCGACTACGAACGTGCGAGGACGTCGCGCCTTAGCAATCGCTAAACCAACTCCGAGAGGTTATTGACCACGCCGGAGCACGATCAACCTGACCACGAGGGTCTGTTTCCTGCGAGCAAACGAAGAACAAGCAAGAAACTAAGATTGCAATCTGGATATTGCGAATATAAGATGAAAGCTTTATTGATCAAGGTGGGGTTCTGTGACGCCTTTGTCTGGTCGTTGAACACAAACGAAGTACGCGAAGTTGCAGCTATGGCGAACTTTTAATCTAAACAAAACCCAAAGTTTAAACGATGCCCTAAGGGCTGTATATATGGAGGAAGAGGGGGGAATTTCGTGGCCCTTGGTGGAGGGGTCCGAAATCAACCCTATCTCTTGTTTCCCCACACATACGGACTCTAAAATAGCCTATACTTATGTATTTCGAAATTACATTGGCCTGGCCCAATAATAAGGTGATGCAGCACCTAAAATAGCCTCGGGACGAAATTTATGAAGTGGCATCTTGTATATTTCGTCCAAGGCTTCATGCACCCATTATGGTGGCTTCAAAGTCCTGAAATCATCACTTGTAACTCCGTTCTTGTTCTTGCTCCAATGTTCATCCTTCTCCAAGCTAGGCCCTTCATTTGTAAGCAAAACAAATGTATCCAATTTAGGCAGCATCATATTCTCATGAACATTAGAATCATTACCAAGAAACGAAAGTACCTGGTAATTTAGTTGGCGTGCACGAGCTCTAGTAATTGGTCCAGTATGTATAGCAGCAGGGGCTGTGGGTGTAACAATTGTATTGATGTCCTCATCAGAACACCAACAAAATCACGGCGCGGCACGTAAACAAGGGAAAAGCACACTCTGAAAAAAAAATCGCTCTTTTTTTTGCGCTCTTTTTTTTGCGCTGCTTTTTTTTGCGAAAAATCACTATAATGGCGAGTGTCTCAAAACTCTTCCTAGGTCAAACTGACAGGATGGGCACGAAATTTTTTTTTTCGACCAAAATTTTTTTTTTCGATTGCCCGGACCCAAAAACTGGAAACGGGTCAAAAAAAACTTCCTATAATGGCACCTGTCTCAAAACACTCAGAAACACCTAAAAATAGGATAGCCGGAAATTTTTTCGAAAAATGCGTTTTCAAAAAATTTTGGGCCTAAACGGAGCGTGGTTTCCCGACTCTTTTTTTTTCGAAACCTACTCCGGCAAGGAAACACGAATCGGAAACTAGATGGATCTCGAAAACAACCCTAATAAGCAAGGAACTCGGATTGGTGGTGGATATATGGTGGTGGTATATGGCAGCGGTGGTGGTAGCGGTGGTAGTGTATGGATATGGATCGGTGCTGGTATATGGACACGGATTGGTGGTGGTATATGGATACGGATTCGGAGCGGTGGTGGTAGATGGCAGGGGCGATGATGATGGTGCGGCGGCGGCGTGACAACTTATGACCAGAACTCGAAACTCTAAAAGACTAGACTCTAAGACCAGCAACTAGACCGACGATGCAACCGCAAATTCAACAAAGCAAAACCCTAAAAAGATTATGCAAAGGCTCAGATTGGTTCGGATATGATGAACTAACCCTAATTTTTTTTGTGGCTTTTTCGTGGACTGTAGGTATGAAGAACAGACTCGATCTAAACTAAGAAAAACTGTAAAATCTCACCGAGCAACCTGGAAATCTGATACCACTTGATAGAGGCAAAGATGTCCTGTCTTTCGATGAGATGATGGATATCGCTTTGGTGGAAGTCAACTTTGACGATCCGACTACGAACGTGCGAGGACGTCGTGCCTTAGCAATCGCTAAACCAACTCCGAGAGGTTATTGACCACGCCGGAGCATGATCAACCTGACCACGAGGGTCTGTTTCCTGCGAGCAAACGAAGAACAAGCAAGAAACTAAGATTGCAATCTGGATATTGCGAATATAAGATGAAAGCTTTATTGATCAAGGTGGGGTTCTGTGACGCCTTTGTCTGGTCGTTGAACACAAACGAAGTACGCGAAGTTGCAGCTATGGCGAACTTTTAATCTAAACAAAACCCAAAGTCTAAACAATGCCCTAAGGGCTGTATATATGGAGGAAGAGGGGGGAATTTCGTGGCCCTTGGTGGAGGGGTCCGAAATCAACCCTATCTCTTGTTTCCCCACACATACGGACTCTAAAAATAGCCTATACTTATGTATTTCGAAATTACATGGGCCTGGCCCAATAATAAGGTGACGCAGCACCTAAAATAGCCTCGGGACGAAATTTATGAAGTGGCATCTTGTATATTTCGTCCAAGGCTTCATGCACCCATTATGGTGGCTTCAAAGTCCTGAAATCATCACTTGTAACTCCGTTCTTGTTCCCCTTGCGCATGTCATCATCTCCATGCTTGTTCTTGCTCCAATGTTCATCCTTCTCCAAGCTAGGCCCTTCATTTGTAAGCAAAACAAATGTATCCAATTTAGGCAGCATCATATTCTCATGAACATTAGAATCATTACCAAGAAACGAAAGTACCTGGTAATTTAGTTGGCATGCACGAGCTCTAGTAATTGGTCCAGTATGTATAGCAGCAGGGGCTGTGGGTGTAACAATTGTATTGATGTCCTCATCAGAATACCTTGCTGAAAACCGCTTATCATTTCCTTCTGCTCCTTGTTGGGTTCGACACTCTTACTTATTGAAAGGACTACGATAGATCCCCTATACTTGTGGGTCATCAAGACTCTTTTCTAGAAAATAGTCTTGATAACCCACAAGTATAGGGGATCGCAACAGTTTTCGAGGGTAGAGTATTCAACCCAAATTTATTGATTCGACACAAGGGGAGCCAAAGAATATTCTCAAGTATTAGCAGCTGAGTTGTCAATTCAACCACACCTGGAAACTTAATATCTGCAGCAAAGTATTTAGTAGCAAAGTAATATGATAGTAGTGGTAACGATAGCAAAAGTTAATGGTAGAAAAAGTAGTGTTTTTGGTATTTTGTAGTGATGATAAGAATAGCAATGGAAAAGTAAATAAGCGGAGAACAATATATGGAAAGCTCGTAGGCAATGGATCGGTGACAGAGAATTATGCCGGATGCGGTTCATCATGTAACAGTCATAACCTAGGGTGACACAGAACTAGCTCCAGTTCATCAATGTTGTGTAGGCATGTATTCCGAATATAGTCATACGTGCTTATGGAGAAGAACTTGCATGACATTTTTTGTCCTACCCTCCCATGGCAGCGGGGTCCTAGCGGAAACTAAGGGATATTAAGGCCTCCTTTTAATAGAGTACCGGACCAAAGCATTAACACATGGTGAATACATGAACTCCTCAAACTATGGTCATCACCGGGAGTGGTCCCGATTATTGTCACTTCAGGGTTGCCGGATCATAACACATAGTAGGTGACTATAGACTTGCAAGATAGGATGAAGAACTCTCATATATTGATGAAAACATAATAGGTTCAGATCTGAAATCATGGCACTCGGGCCCTAGTGACAAGCATTAAGCATAGCAAAGTCGTAGCAACATCAATCTCAGAACATAGTGGATACTAGGGATCAAACCCTAACAAAACTAACTCGATTACATGATAAATCTCATCCAACCCATCACCGCCCAGCAAGCCTACGATGGAATTACTCACGCACGGCGGTGAGCATCATGAAATTGGTGATGGAGGAAGGTTGATGATGACGATGGCGACGGATTCCCCTCTCCGGAGCCCCGAACAGACTCCAGATCAGCCCTCCCGAGAGGTTTTAGGGCTTGGCGGCGGCTCCGTATCGTAAAACGCGATGAATCCTTCTCCTTTATTTTTTTCTCCTCGAAAGCAAATATATAGAGTTGGAGTTGAGGTCCGAGGAGCTCCAGGGGGGCCACGAGGTAGGGGGGTGCGCTCCCCACCCTCGTGGCTAGGGTGTGAGCCGCCTGGTCTTCATCTTTTGCAAGGATTTTTTATTATTTCCAAAAAGATGTTCCGTGAAGTTTCAGGTCATTCCGAGAACTTTTGTTTCTGCACATAAATAACACCATGGCAATTCTGCTGAAAACAGCGTCAGTCCGGGTTAGTTCCATTCAAATCATGCAAGTTAGAGTCCAAAACAAGGGCAAAAGTGTTTGGAAAAGTAGATACGACGGAGACGTATCAATTCCCCCAAGCTTAAACCTTTACTTGTCCTCAAGCAATTCAGTTGACAAACTGAAAGTGATAAAGAAAAACTTTTACAAACTCGGTTTGCTCTTGTTGTTGTAAATATGTAAAGCCAGCATTGAAGTTTTCAGCAAAGATTATGAACTAACCATATTCACAATAACTCTCAGGTATCATGTTTACTCATATCAAAGGCATAATCAACTAGCGAGCAATAATAATAAATCTCGGATGACAACACTTTCTCAAAACAATCATAATATGATATAACAAGATGGTATCTCGCTAGCCCTTTCTGAGACCGCAAAACATAAATGCAGAGCACCTTTAAAGATCAAGGACTGACTAGACATTGTAATTCATGGTAAAAGAGATCCAGTCAAGTCATACTCAATGTAAACTAATAGTAATGAATGCAAATGACAGCGGTGCCTCCAACTGGTGCTTTTTAATAAGAGGAGGATGACTCAACATGGAAGTAAATAGATAGGCCCTTCGAAGAGGGAAGAAGGTATTTGTAGAAGTGCCAGAGCTCGGTTTTGAAATAGAGGTGAATAATATTTTGAGCGATATACTTTCATTGTCAACATAACAACCAAGAGATGGCGATATCTTCCGTGCTACACACATTATAGGTGGTTCCCAAACAGAATGGTAAAGTTTATACTCCCCCTCCACCAACAAGCATCAATCCATGGCTTGCTAGAAACAACGAGTGCCTCCAACTAACAAGAGTCCCAGGGGGAGTTTTTTTGCAATTATTTTGATTTGATTTGCATAAAGCATGGGACTGGGCATCCCGGTGACCAGCCATTTTCTCGTGACTGAGGAGCGGAGTCCACTCCTCTTGAGAATAACCCGCCTAACATGGAAGATACAGACAGCCCTAGTTGATACATGAGCTATTCAAGCATACAAAACAGGATATTTATTTGAAGGTTTAGACTTTGGCACATACAAATTTACTTGGAACGGCAGGTAGATACCGTAAATAGGTAGGTATGGTGGACTCATATGGAATAACTTTGGGGTTTATGGTATTGGATGCACAACCAGTATTCCCGCTTAGTACAGGTGAAGGCTAGAAAAAGACTAGGAAGCGACCAGCTAGAGAGCGACAACAGTCATGAACATGCATTAAAATTAATGAACACCGAATGCAAGCATGAGTAGGATATAATTGACCATGAAAATAAATATCGTGAAGGCTATGTTGATTTTGTTTCAACTACATGCGTGAACATGTGCCAAGTCAAGTCACATAAATCATTCAGAGGAGGATACCACCCTATCATACCACATCACAACCATTTTAATAGCATGTTGGCACGCAAGGTAAACAATTATAAGCTCCTAGCTAATTAAGCATGGCACAAGAAACTATGATCTCTAGTTGTCATTGCAAACATGTTTATTCATAATAGGCTGAATCAGGAACGAGGAACTAATCATATTTACAAAAACAAGAGAGGTCAAGTTCATACCAGCTTTTCTCATCTCAGTCAGCCCATCATATATCGTCATAATTGCCTTTCACTCGCACGACCGAACGAGGTGGATAATAATAATAGAGCGTGTGCATTGGACTAAGGTGGAATCTGCAAGCATTCAATAAACAGGAGAAGATAAGGCAATATGGGCTCTTTTGTCAGATCAACAATAATGCATATAAGAGCCACTTCAACAATTTAATTATGGTCTTCTCCTATCGACCCCCAAAGAAAAGAAAAGAAATAAAACTATTTACACGGGAAAGCTCCCAACAAGCAAAAGAAGAACAGGAAGTCTTTTTGGGTTTTCTTTTTAATTACTACTACAAGCATGGAAATTAAAACTAGCTAAAGGCTACAACTAATTTTTTTGGTTTTTCTTAAGGTTTATTAAACACACAATAAGAAAGCATAAAAAGGAAATAAACTAGCATGGATGATACAATGAAAAAGTATGAGCACCGACATGTAGCAATGAGTGTGTGAACATGAATATAATGTCGGTGAGAAATACGTACTCCCCCAAGCTTAGGCTTTTGGCCTAAGTTGGTCTATGGCCACGGTTGGCCTGGCGGATATCCAAAGTTGTAACTGGGGTCATACTGCGATGCTGCAGTTATTGCATCGTGGGCTGCAGCTTGGAGACGAGCTATCTCAGCTCTCCTCTTATACTCTTCCGCCTCCTCTCTGGTTATAAAATATCTCCTTTTTGCCTGAAAGTCAAAGAAAGTAGAAGCAGGGAGAGCGACGTGATAGGTGCATCGTCTGTCAAAGATTAGTCGATACTAGAAGAACTGATCGTTCCTCTCAACAAACTGATGACGAACCATAGCCTCATAATCCAAATAAGCAGGAGGCAACTCAATATCATCTTCACGTATGGTTATACCAAGAAAATTAGCTATGTGGGTTGCATAAATTCCACCAAAGAAGTCTCCATTAAATCTATTAAGATGCAACCTACGTGCAACAATGGCTCCCAAATTATAAGATTTATCTCCTAACACAGCACTCCTAAGAATACTGAGGTCAGGGACACACATGTGACATGCCTCATGTTTACCATTAATGCATCTACCTATGAAGAGAGCAAAATAATGTATGGCAGGAAAGTGAATGCTCCCTATGGTAGCTTCTGTTATATCTCTAGATTCCCCCATAGTTATACTAGCAAGAAAATCTCTAAATTCAGATTTGTGAGGTTCCCTAACACTACCCCATTGTGGGAGTTTGCAAGCAGTGGTAAAATCCTCTAAGTCCATCGTATAAGATTTTTCATAAAGATCAAACAGGACAGTTGGAGAATTGCGTGAAGATGAAAATTCAAACCTCCTCACAAAGGAACTAGTGAGATAGTGGTACTGGCGGCACTTTTCCTCCTCGAAGCTCACAAGATCAGCGTTACGCAAATATGCGTTAAATTCTTCCTTGATTTCCGCTTGATCCATAAAGTCCTCTGAAGGCCATTCATAGGGCCGCACTGGAGCGTCCCTTGGTGGCTCATCATCAGCATCACGCATTGCAAGCCTGGGCTCTTGTTTCCTTGAAGAGCCACCTTGGTACATTTTCCTAAACATATTTCTTCCTCTAAAAAATTTCTGAAATTTTTAGTAACTTCAAATAAAAGTAAACCAAACTCAACAAAATTGATAGCAACTACTCCTACAAGTGCCTAGAGCCTATATCATGCATCAAAACTACTTGGAACCACATAAATTTGACATGCAAGCTCAAGAATAGGGTCACCTAGGCAGCACAAATTTGCAATGAATAAAGCACTAGAACAAAAACTAATTGGACCAATGGAGGAGTCACATACAAAACGAGCTAGGACGCGCCCTCCACCCTCGTGGCCAGGTGGATGCCCCCCGTGTTGTGTTCCCAGTGCCAAATATTCTCAAATATTCCAGAAAAAACATATTTAAATTTCAGGGAATTTGGAGAACTTTTATTTTCGGGCTATTTTTATATTGCACGGATAATTCATATAACAGACAGAAAATACTGTTTTTATTTTATTTAATATAAATAACAGATAGTAAAAGGAGGGTACAGAGAGTTGTGTTTTCTAACTTCATCCATCTCATGATCATCAAATGGAATCCATTAACAAGGTTGATCAAGTCTTGTTAACAAACTCATTCCGAATAACATGGAACCGGAGAATTTTCGAATAACACTAGGTTACCTCAACGGGGATATGCACATCCCCAACAATAAGAATATCATATTTCTTCTTGACAGTAGGAAGAGGAAATTCAAAACCTCCAAAAATAATCGATGGAATTTTTCCAATAGAATTGATACTGTGAACTTGAGGTTGTTTCCTTGGAAAGTGTACCGTATGCTCATTACCATTAACATGAAAAGTGACATTGCCTTTGTTGCAATCAATAACAGCCCCTGCAGTATTCAAAAAGGGTCTTCCAAGAATAATAGACATACTATCGTCCTCGGGAATATCAAGAATAACAAAGTCCGTTAAAATAGTAACGTTTGCAACCACAACAGGAACATCCTCACAAATACCGACAGGTATAGCAGTTGATTTATCAGCCATTTGCAAAGATATTTTAGTAGGTGTCAACTTATTCAAATCAAGTTTACGATATAAAGAGAGAGGCATAACACTAACACCGGCTCCAAGATCACATAAAGCAGTTTTAACATAGTTTCTTTTAATGGAGCATGGTATAGTGGGTACTCCTGGATCTCCAAGTTTCTTTGGTATTCCACCCTTAAAAGTATAATTAGCAAGCATGGTAGAAATTTCAGCTTCCGGTTTCTTTCTTTTACTAGTAACAATTTCTTTCATATACTTAGCATAAGGATTCATTTTGAGCATATCAGTTAATCGCATACGCAAGAAGAGAGGTCTAATCATTTCAGCAAAGCGCTCAAAATCCTCATCATCCTTTTTCTTGGATGGTTTGGGAGGAAAAGGCATGGATTTTTGAACCCGTGGTTCTCTTTCTTTACCATGTTTCCTAGCAACAAAGTCTCTCTTATCATAACATTGATTCTTTGATTGTGGGTTATCAAGATCAATAGCAGGTTCAATTTCTATATCATTATCATTGCTAGGTTGAGCATCAACATGAACATTATCATTGACATTATCACTAGTTTCAGGTTCATTACCAGATTGTGTTTCAGCATCAGAAATAGAAATATCATTTGGATTCTCAGGTGTATTAATAACAGGTTCACTAGAAGCATGCAAAGTCCTATCATTTTTCTTTTTCTTCATTTTAGAAGGACTAGGTGCATCTATATTATTTCTCTGAGAATCCTGCTCAATTCTCTTAGGATGGCCTTCAGGATACAAAGGTTCCTGAGTCATTTTACCACCTCTAGTCATAACTCTAATAGCATTATCATTATTCTTACTATTCAGTTCATTGAGCAAATCATTTTGAGCTTTAAGTACTTGTTCTACTTGAGTGGTAACCATAGAAGCATGTTTACTAATAAGTTTAAGTTCACCTTTGACATTAGCCATATAATCACCCAAGTGTTCAAGCATACCAGCACTACGTTTTAATTCTCTACCAAAATAAGCATTGAAGTCTTCTTGCTTAACCATAAATTTATCAAACTCATCTAAGCATTGGCTAGCAAACTTAGTAAATGGGATTTCAGCTTTATCATATTTATAGAGAGAATTTACCTTTACTACCTGTGTTGGGTTATCAAGACCATGTGTTTCTTCAATAGGAGATGGATTAAAATTATGCATTTGTTCGACATGCGGTAAATTAAGACCATGTATTTCTTCAATAGAAGGTAAATTCTTAACATCTTCGGCTTTAATACCCTTTTCTTTCATGGATTTCTTTGCCTCTTGCATATCCTCAGGGCTGAGAAATAGAACACCTCTCTTCTTCGGAGTTGGTTTAGGAATAGGCTCAGGAAGTTTCCAATTATTTTCATTTGTCAACATATTATTCAATAGAATTTCAGCTTCAACCGGTGTTCTTTCCCTGAAAACAAAACCATCACAACTATCTAGGTAATCTCTAGAAGCATCGGTTAGTCCATTATAAAAGATATCAAGTATTTCATTTTTCTTAAGAGGATGATCAGGCAAAGCATTAAGTAATTGGAGAAGCCTCCCCCAAGCTTGTGGGAGACTCTCTTCTTCAATTTGCACAAAATTATATATATATCCCTTAAGGCAGCTTGTTTCTTATGAGCGGGGAAATATTTAGCAGAGAAGTAATAAATCATATCCTCGGGACTAGGCACACAACCAGGATCAAGAGAATTAAACCATATCTTAGCATCACCCTTTAATGAGAACAGAAATATTTTAAGGATATAAAAGTAGCGAGTTCTCTCATCATTAGTGAACAAGGTGGCTATATCATTTAATTTAGTAAGATGTGCCACAACAGTTTCAGATTCATAGCCATAAAAAGGATCAGATTCAACCAAAGTAATTATATCAGGATCAACAGCGAATTCATAATCCTTATCAGTAACACAGATAGGTGAAGTAGCAAAATCAGGGTCAGGTTTCATTCTAGCATTAAGAGATTGCTGCTTCCATTTAGCTAATAACCTCTTTAGATCATATCTATCATTGCAAGCTAAAATAGCTCTAGCAGATTCTTCATCCAGAACATAACCCTCAGGAACAACAGGCAATTCATATTTATTAGGGGTGGAGTCTTCATCATCACTTTCGTCAATATTGTCAGTTTCAATAATTTCATTCTCTCTAACCCTAGCAAGTTGTTCATCAAGAAATTCACCAAGTGGCATAGTAGTATCAAGCGTAGAAGTAGTTTCATCATAAGTATCAAGCATAGCAGAAGTGGCATCATCAATAACATGCGACATATCAGAATGAATAGCAGAAGCAGGTTTAGGTGTCGCGAGCTTACTCAAAACAGAAGGTAAATCAAGTGCAGAGCTAGATGGCAGTTCCTTACCTCCCCACGTAGTTGAGGGATAAATCTTGGTTTTTGGATCTCTCAAGTTCTTCATAATGATAAGCAGATATAAATCCCAAGTGACTCAAAGAATAGAGCTATGCTCCCCGGCAACGGCGCCAGAAAATAGTCTTGATAACCCACAAGTATAGGGGATCGTAACAGTTTTCGAGGGTAGAGTATTCAACCCAAATTTATTGATTCGACGCAAGGGGAGCCAAAGAATATTCTCAAGTATTAGCAGCTGAGTTGTCAATTCAACCACACCTGGAAACTTAATATCTGCAGCAAAGTATTTAGTAGCAAAGTAATATGATAGTAGTGGTAACGATAGCAAAAGGTAATGGTAGCAAAAGTAGTGTTTTTGGTATTTTGTAGTGATGATGGCAATAGCAACGGAAAAGTAAATAAGCGGAGAACAATATATGGAAAGCTCGTAGGCAATGGATCTGTGATAGAGAATTATGTCGGATGCGGTTCATCATGTAACAGTCATAACCTAGGGTGAGACAGAACTAGCTCCAATTCATCAATGTAATGTAGGCATGTATTCCGAATATAGTCATACGTGCTTATGGAAAAGAACTTGCATGACATCTTTTGTCCTACCCTCCCGTGGCAGCGGGGTCCTAGCGGAAACTAAGGGATATTAAGGCCTTCTTTTAATAGAGTACCGAAACAAAGCATTAACACATGGTGAATACATGAACTCCTCAAACTATGGTCATCACCGGGAGTGGTCCTGATTATTGTCACTTTGGGGTTGCCGGATCATAACACATAGTAGGTGACTATAGACTTGCAAGATAGGATCAAGAACTCTCATATATTCATGAAAACATAATAGGTTCAGATCTGAAACCATGGCACTTGGGCCCTAGTGACAAGCATTAAACATAACAAAGTCATAATAACATCAATCTCAGAACATGGTGGATACTAGGGATCAAACCCTAACAAAACTAACTCGATTACATGATAAATCTCATCCAACCCATCACCGTCCAGTAAGCCTACGATGGAATTACTCACGCACGGCGGTGAGCATCATGAAATTGGTGATGGAGGAAGGTTGATGATGATGATGGCGACGGATTCCCCTCTCCGGAGCCCCGAACGGACTCCAGATCAGCCCTCCCGAGAGGTTTTAGGGCTTGGCGGCGGCTCCATATCGTAAAACGCGATGAATCCTTCTCCTTTATTTTTTTCTCCCTAAAGGCAAATATATAGAGTTGGAGTTGAGGTCGGAGGAGATCCAGGGGACCCATGAGGTAGGGGGCGCGCCCCCACCCTCATGGCTAGGGTGTGAGCCCCCTGGTCTTCATCTTTTGCAAGGATTTTTTATTATTTCCAAAAAGATGTTCCGTGAAGTTTCAGGCCATTCCGAGAACTTTTGTTTCTGCATAGAAATAGCACCATGGCAATTCTCCTGAAAACAGCGTCAGTTCGGGTTAGTTCCATTCAAATCATGCAAGTTAGAGTCCAAAACAAGGGCAAAGGTGTTTGGAAAAGTAGATACGACGGAGACGTATCATAGATGTCGTTGGGCCTCCAAGTGCAGAGGTTTGTAGGACAATAGCAAATTTCCCTCAAGTGGATGACCTAAGGTTTGTCAATCCGTGGGAGGCGTAGGATGAGGATGGTCTCTCTCAAACAACCCTGCAACCAAATAACAAAGAGTATCTTGTGTCCCCAACACACCCAATACAATGGTAAATTGTATAGGTGCACTAGTTCGGCGAAGAGATGGTGATACAAGTGCAATATGGATGGTAGATAAAGGTTTTTGTAATCTCAAAATATAAAAACAGCAAGGTAACAAGTGGTAAAAGTGAGCGTAAACGGTATTGCAATGCTAGGAAACAAGGCCTAGGGTTCATACTTTCACTAGTGCAAGTTCTCTCAACAATAATAACATAATTGGATCATATAACTATCCCTCAACATGCAACAAAGAGTCACTCCAAAGTCACTAATAGCGGAAAACAAACGAAGAGATTATGGTAGGGTACGAAACCACCTCAAAGTTATCCTTTCTGATCAATCTATTCAAGAGTCTGTAGTAAAATAACATGAAGCTATTCTTTTCATTCGATCTATCATAGAGTTCATACTAGAATAACACCTTAAGATACAAATCAACCAAAACCCTAATGTCACCTAGATACTCCAATGTCACCTCAACTATCCGTGGGTATGATTATATGATATGCATCACATAATCTCATATTCATCTATTCAAACAACACAAAGAACTTCAAAGAGTGCCCCAAAGTTTCTATCGGAGAGTCAAGACGAAAACGTGTGCCAACCCCTATGCATAAGTTCACGAGGTCACGGAACTCACAAGTTGATCACCAAAACATACATCAAGTGGATCACGTGATATCCCATTGTCACCACAGATAAGCACATGCAAGACATAGATCAAGTGTTCTCAAATCCTTAAAGACTCAATCCGATACGATAACTTCAAAGGGAAAACTCAATCCATTACAAAAGAGTAGAGGGGGAGAAACATCATAAGATCCAACTATAATAGCAAAGCTTGCGATACATCAAGATCGTACCACCTCAAGAACACGAGAGAGAGAGAGAGAGATCAAACACATAGCTACTGGTACATACCCTCAGCCCGAGGGTGAACTACTCCCTCCTCATCATGGAGAGCGTCGGGATGATGAAGATGGCCACCGGAGAGGGATTCCCCCCTCCAGCAGGGTGCCGAAACAGGTCTAGATTGGTTTTTGGTGGCTACGGAGGCTTCTGGCGGCGGAACTCCCGATCAATTATGTCCCCTGATGTTTTTAGGGTATATGGACATATATACGGGAAAGAAGTCAGTCAGGGGAGCCACGAGGGGCCCACGAGGGTGGGTGGCACACCGAGGGGCAGGCACGCCTCCCTGCCTCGTGGCCACCTTGAAGCTTCCCTGACGTCTACTCCAAGTCTCCTGGATTGCTTCCGATCCAAAAATAACTCTCCCGAAGGTTTCATTCCATTTGGACTCCGTTTGATATTCCTTTTCTTCGAAACACTAAAATAGGCAAGAAAATAGCAATTTGGGCTGGGCCTCCGGTTAATAGGTTAGTCCCAAAAATAATATAAAAGTGTATAATAAAGCCCATAAACATCCAAAACAGATAATATAATAGCATGGAACAATCAAAAATTATAGATACGTTGGAGACGTATCAGTAGCCCCTAGTGTGCTTCTCCCGCCCAGTCTCCAACGTATCTATAATTTTTTATTGCTCCATACTATTATATATTCTGTTTTGGATGTTTAATGGGCTCATTTATACACTTTTATATTATTTTTGAGACTAACCTATTAATCGGAGGCCCAGCCCAAATTGTTGTTTTTTTGCCTATTTCAGTGTTTCATAGAAAAAGAATATCAAACGAAGTCCAAACGGAATGAAACCTTCGGGAGCATGGTTTTTGGAATGAATGTGATCCAGAGGACTTGGAGTGGACGTCAAGCAATCAACAAGGAGGCCACGAGGAAGGGGGCGCCTACCCCCCTGGGCGCGCCCTACACCCTCATGGGCCCCTCATGGCTCCACCGACCTACTTCTTCCTCCTATATATATTAACATACCCTGAAAACATCCAGGAGCACCACGAAACCCTATTTCCACCGCCGCAACCTTCTGTATCCAAGAGATCCCATCTCGGGGACTTTTCCGGAGATCCATCGGAGGGGGCATTGATCACCGAGGGCCTCTACATCAACGCCATGGCCCCTCCGATGATGTGTGAGTAGTTTGCCTCAGACCTTCGAGTCCATAGTTATTAGCTAGATGGATTCTTCTCTCTCTTTAGATCTCAATACAACGTTCTCCTCGATTCTCTTAGAGATCTATTTGATGTAATCTTATTTTGCGATGTGTTTGTCGAGATCCGATGAATTGTGGGTTTATGATCAAGTTTATCTATGAACAATATTTGAGTCTTCTCTGAATTCTTTTATGTTTGGTTGGTTATCTTTGCAAGTCTCTTTGAATTATTAGTTTGGTTTGGCCTACTAGATTGATCTTTCTTGCAATGGGAGATGTGCTTAGCTTTGGGTTCAATCTTGCGGTGCTCGATCCCAGTGACAGAAAGGGAAACGATACGTATTGTATTGTTGCCATCGAGGATAAAAAGATGGGGTTTATATCATATTACATGAGTTTATCCCTCTACATCATGTCATCTTGCTTAAGGCATTACTCTGTTCTTATGAACTTAATACTCAAGATGCATGATGGATAGCGGTCGATGTGTGGAGTAATAGTAGTAGATGCAAGCGGGAGTAGGTCTACTTGTCACGGACGTGATGCCTATATACATGATAATACCTAGATATTCTCATAATTATTCGCTTTTCTATCAATTGCTCGACAGTAATTTATTCACCCACCGTAATACTTACGCTATCTTGAGAGAAGCCACTAGTGAAACCTATGGCCCCGGGTGTATTTTCAATCATACAAGTTTCCAATCTGTTTTATTTTGCAATCTTTACTTTCAATCCATATCATAAAAATACCAAAGATATTTATCTTATTATTATCATCTCTATCAGATCTCACTCTTGCAAGTGCCCGTGAAGGGATTGACAACCCCTTTATTGCGTTGGTTGTGAGGTTCTTATTTGTTTGTGTAGGTACGAGGTGACTCACACGTGGTCTCCTACTGGATTGATACCTTGGTTCTCAAAAATTGAGGGAAATACTTACGCTACTTTGCTGCATCACCCTTTCCTCTTCAAGGGAAAACCAACGCATTCTCAAGAGGTAGCAAGAAGGATTTCTGGTGCCGTTGCCGGGGAGATCTTCGCCAAGTCAAGACATACCAAGTACCCATCACAACTCTTATCCTTCACATTACATTATTTGCCATTTGCCTCTCGTTTTCCTCTCCCCCACTTCACCCTTGCCGTTTTATTCGCCCTCTTTTCCTTTCGCCCTCTCTTTCCGCTCGCTTTTTCTTCGCTTGTTTGCTTGTGTGTTGGATTGCTTGCTTGTCACGATGGCTCAAGATAATACTAAATTGTGTGACTTTGCCAATACCAACAATAATGATTTTATTAGCACTCCAATTGCTCCTCTTACGGATGTTGAATCTTGTGAAGTTAATACTGCTTTGCTGAATCTTGTCATGAAAGATCCATTTTCTGGCCTTCCTAGTGAAGATGCCACTACCCATCTAAACAACTTTGTTGATTTGTGTGATATGCAAAAGAAGAAAGATGTGGATAATGATATTGTTAAACTTAAGCTATTTCCGTTTTCGCTTAGAGATCGTGCTAAAGCTTGGTCTTCGTCTTTGCCTAAAAATAGTATTGATTCATGGAATAAGTGCAAAGATGCTTTTATCTGTAAGTATTTTCCTCCCGCTAAGATCATCTCTCTTAGAAACGATATTATGAATTTTAAGCAACTTGATCATGAGCATGTTGCACAATCTTGGGAGAGGATGAAATTAATGATACGTAATTGCCCTACACATGGTTTGAATTTATGGATGATTATACAAAAATTTATGCCGGATTGAATTTTGCTTCTAGAAATCTTTTAGATTCGGCCGCGGGAGGCACTTTTATGGAAATCACTTTAGGAGAAGCTACCAAACTCCTAGATAATATTATGGTTAATTATTCTCAATGGCACACTGAAAGATCTACTAGTAAAAAGGTGCATGCAATTGAAGAGATTAATGTTTTGAGTGGAAAGATGGATGAACTTATGAAATTGTTTGCTAATAAGAGTGCTCCTACTGATCCTAATGATATGCATTTGTCTACTTTGATTGAGAATAATAATGAATCTTTGGATGTGAATTTTGTTGGTAGGAACAATTTTGGTAATAACGTGTATAGAGGTAATTTTAATTCTAGGCCATTTCCTAGTAATTCCTCTAATAATTATGGTAATTCCTACAACAATTCTTATGGAAATTATAATAAGATTCCCTCTGATTTTGAATCTAGTATTAAAGAATTTATTAGTTCGCAAAAGAGTTTCAATGCTTTGATTGAAGAAAAATTGCTTAAGATTGATGAGTTGGCTAGGAATGCGGATAGAATTTCTCTTGATATTGATTCTTTGAAACTTAGATCTATTCCACCTAAGCATGATATCAATGAGTCTCTCAAATCCATGAGAATTTCCATTGATGAGTGCAAAGAAAGAACCGCTAGGATGCGTGCTAAGAAATATTTCTTTGTGAAGGCGTGTTCTTCTAGTTTTCATGATAATAAAGATGAAGATCTAAAAGTAATTGATGTGTCCCCTATTAAATCCTTGTTTTGCAATATGAATCTTGATAATGATGGGATTGTAGATGAGTCAACTTTAGTTATAAGGCATCCCAAAAATTCGGAGTTTTTAGATCTTGATGCAAAAATTGGTAAAAGTGGGATTGAAGAGGTTAAAACTTTAGATGGCAACGAACCCACTATCTTGGATTTTAAGGAATTTAATTTTGATAATTTCTCTTTGATAGATTGTATTTCCTTGTTGCAATCCGTGCTAAATTCTCCTCATGCTTACAGTCAAAATAAAGCTTTTACTAAACATATTGTTGATGCTTTGATGTAATCTTGTGAAGAAAAACTTGAGTTGGAAGTTTCTATCCCTAGAAAACTTTATGATGAGTGGGAACCTACTATTAAAATAAAAATTAAAGAACATGAATGCTATGCTTTGTGTGATTTGGGTTCTAGTGTTTCCATGATCCCAAAAACTTTGTGTGATTTTCTAGGTTTCCGTGAATTTGATGATTGTTCTTTAAACTTGCACCTTGCGGATTCCACTATTAAGAAAACTATGGGAAAGATTAATGATGTTCTTATTGTTTCAAATAGGACTTATGTGCCCGTAGATTACAATGTTCTTGATATAGATTGCAATCCTTCATGTCCTATTATTCTTGGTAGACCTTTCCTTAGAACGATTGGTGCAATTATTGATATGAAAGAAGGGAATATTAGATTCCAATTTATGTTAAGGAAAGGCATGGAACATTTTCCTAGAAATAAAATTAAATTACCATATGAATCTATTATGAGAGCCACTTATGTATTGCCTACCAAAGAAGGCAACACCTAGATCTATCTTTGCTTTTATGCCTAGCTAGGGGCGTTAAACGATAGCGCTTGTTGGGAGGCAACCCAATTTTATTTTTATTCCTTGCTTTTTGTTCCTGTTTAGTAATAAATAATTTATCTATCCTCTGTTTTGTTTGTGTTTTTTGTGTTTAATTAGTGTTTGTGCCAAGTAGAACCGTTGGGAAGAATTGGGGAAAGTCTTTTTGATCTTGCTGTAAATAACAGAAACTTTAGCGCTCACGAGAATTGCTGCCATTTTTTATTGGAGAGTGCTATTTAGTTAATTCTTTTTTAAGATGATTAATAGATAAATTCCTCACGTCCAGAAATTTATTTTAGAATTTTTGGGTTCCAGAAGTTTGCGTTAGTTACAGATTACTACAGACTGTTCTGTTTTTGACAGATTCTGTTTTTCGTATGTTGTTCGCTTATTTTGATGAATCTGTGGCTTGTAATGGAGTTTATAAACCATAGAGAAGTTGGAATAAAGTAGTTTTAACACCAATATAAATAAATAATGAATTCATTACAGTACCTTGAAGTGGTGTTTTGTTTTCTTTCGCTAACGGAGCTCACGAGATTTTCTGTTAAGTTTTGTGTTGTGAACTTTTCAAGTTTTGGGTAAAGATTTGATGGATTATGGAACAAGGAGTGGCAAGAGCCTAAGCTTGGGGATGCACAAGGCACCCCAAGGTAAAATTCAAGGGCACCAAAAAGCCTAATCTTGGGGATGCCCCGGAAGGCATCCGCTCTTTTGTCTTCGTTCATCTGTAACTTTACTTGGAGCTATATTTTTAATCGCCACATGATATGTGTTTTGTTTGGAGCGTCTTGTATGATTTGAGTCTTTGCTTTTTAGTTTACCACAATCATACTTGCTGTACACACCTTTTGAGAGACACACATGAATAGAAATTTATTAGAATACTCTATGTGCTTCACTTATATCTTTTGAGCTATATAGTTTTTGCTCTAGTGCTTCACTTATATCCTTTAGAGCATGGTGGTGGTTTCATTTTATAGAAATAATTGATCTCTCATGCTTCACTTATATTATTTTGAGAGTCCTTTAGAAAAACATGGCAATTTGCTTTTAGGCATAATAAAAAGCTTTCATATAAGTGCATTGAATACTAAGAGAAGTTTGATACTTGATGATTGTTTTGAGAAATGGAGATAGTGATATAGAAGTTGTGCTAGTTGAGTAGTTGTGAATTTGAGAAATACTTGTATTGAAGTTTGAAAGTCCTGTAGCATGCACGTATGGTAAATGTTGTGTAACAAATTTGAAACATGAGGTGTTATTTGATTGTCTTCCTTATGAGTGGCGGTCGGGGACGAGCGATGGTCTTTTCCTACCAATCTATCCCCCTAGGAGCATGCGCGTAATACTTGGTTTTTGATGACTTGTAGATTTTTGCAATAAGTATGTCAGTTCTTTATGACTAATGTTGAGTCCATGGATTATACGCACTCTCACCCTTCCATCATTGCTAGCCTCTTCAGTACCGTGCATTGCCCATTCTCACCTTGAGAGTTGGTGCAAACTTCACCGGTGCATCCAAACCCCGTGATACGATACGCTCTATCACACATAAACCTCCTTATATCTTCCTCAAAACAGCCAGCATACCTACCTATTATGGGATTTCCATAGTCATTCCGAGATATATTGCCATGCAACTTTCCACTGTTCCATTTATTATGATACGCATCATCATCGTCATATTGCCTTGCATGATCATGTAGTTGACATCGTATTTGTGGCAAAGCCACCATTCATAATTCTTTCATACATGTCACTCGTGAGTCATTGCACACTCCGGTACACCACCGGAGGCATTCATATAGAGTCATATCTTGTTCTAGTATCGAGTTGTAATCATTGAGTTGTAAATAAATAGAAGTGTGATGATCATCATTAATAGAGCATTGTCCCAAAAAAAGAGAAAGGCCAAAAAAAGAAGGCCCAAAAAAAGGGGGCAATGCTACTATCTTCTTCCACACTTGTGCTTCAAAGTAGCACCATGATCTTTATGATAGAGAGTCTCTTGTTTTGTCATTTGCATATACTAGTGGGAATTTTTCATTATAGAACTTGGCTTGTATATTCCAACAATGGGCCTCCTCAAGTGCCCTAGGTCTTCGTGAGCAAGCAAGTTGGATGCACACCCACTTAGTTTCATTTGTTGAGCTTTCATACATTTATAGCTCTAGTGCATCCGTTGCATGGCAATCCCTACTCCTCGCATTGACATCAATTGATGGGAATCTCCCTAGCCCGTTGATTAGCCGCGTTAATGTGAGACTTTCTCTTTTTTGTCTTCTCCACATAACCCCTTCATTATATTCTATTCCACCCATAGTGTTATATCCATGTCTCACGCTCATGTATTGCGTGAAAGTTGAAAAAAGTTTGAGATTACTAAAGTATGAAACAATTGCTTGGCTTGTCATCGGGGTTGCACATGATGAGAGCATTCTTGTGTGACGAAAATGGATCATGACCAAACTATATGATTTTGTAGTGATGAACTTTCTTTGGCCATGTTATTCCAAGAAGACATGATTGCTTAGTTAGTATTCTTGAAGTATTATTATTTTTATGTCAATATTGAACTTTTATATTGAATCTTTCGGATCTAAACATTCATGCCACAATAAATAAAATTACATTGAGAAATATGTTAGGAAGCATTCCACATCAAAAATTCTGTTTTTATCATTTACCTACTCGAGGACGAGCATGAATTAAGCTTGGGGATGCTTGATACGTCTCCAACGTATCTATAATTTTTTATTGCTCCAAGCTATTATATATTCTGTTTTGGATGTTTAATGGGCTTATTTATACACTTTTATATTATTTTTGGGACTAACCTATTAACCGGAGGCCCAGCCCAAATTGTTGTTTTTTTGCCTATTTCAGTGTTTCGCAGAAAAAGAATATCAAACGGAGTCCAAACGGAATGAAACCTTCGAGAGCGTGCTTTTGGAACAAACGTGATCCAGAGGACTTGGAGTGGACATCAAGCAATCAACGAGGAGGCCACGAGGCAGGGGCGCACCCTCCACCCTCGTGGGCCCCTCGTGGCTCCACCGACCTACTTCTTCCTCCTATATATATTGACATACGCCGAAAACATCCAGGAGCACCATGAAACCCTATTTCCACCGCCGCAACCTTCTGTATCCAAGAGATCCCATCTCGGGGCCTTTTCTGGAGCTCCGTCGGAGGGGGCATTGATCACGGAGGGCCTCTACATCAACTCCATGGCCCCTCCGATGATGTGTGAGCAGTTTACCTCAGACATTCGGGTACATAGTTATTAGCTAGATGGCTTCTTCTCTCTATTTGGATCTCTATACAAAGTTCTCCTCGATTCTCTTGGAGATCTATTCAATGTAATCTTCTTTTGCGGTGTGTTTGTCGAGATCCGATGAATTGTGGGTT
Organism: Triticum aestivum; assembly: GCF_018294505.1. Taxonomy (NCBI): domain Eukaryota; kingdom Viridiplantae; phylum Streptophyta; class Magnoliopsida; order Poales; family Poaceae; genus Triticum; species Triticum aestivum. The sequence goes on from NC_057806.1 coordinate 243,809,362, forward strand.
TATGATTAAGATTATCTATGAACAATATTTGATTCTTCTCTGAATTCTTATATGCATGATTTGATATCTTTGCAAGTCTCTTCGAATTATCAGTTTGGTTTGGCCTACTAGATTGATATTTCTTGCAATGGAAGAAGTGCTTAGCTTTGGGTTCAATCTTGTGGTGTCCTTTCCCAGTGATAGTAGGGACAGTAAGGCACGTATTGTATTGCTGCCATCGAGGATAAAAAGATGGGGTTTATATCATATTGCTTGAGTTTATCCCTCTACATCATGTCATCTTGCCTAATGCGTTACTCTGTTCTTATGAACTTAATACTCTACATGCATGCTGGATAGCGGTCGATATGTGGAGTAATAGTAGTAGACGCAGGCAGGAGTCGGTCTACTTGTCATGGACGTGATGCCTATATACATGATCATACCTAGATATTCTCATAATTATTCGCTTTTCTATCAATTGCTCGACAGTAATTTGTTCACCCACCGTAATACTTATGCTATCTTGAGAGAATCCACTAGTGAAACCTATGGCCCCAGGGTCTATTTTCCATCATACAGGTTTCCAATTTGTTCTATTTTGCAATCTTTACTTTCAATCTATATCATAAAAATACCAAAAATATTTATCTTATTATTATCATCTCTATCAGATCTCACTCTTGCAAGTGGCCGTGGAGGGATTGACAACCACTTTATCGTGTTGGTTGTGAGGTTCTTATTTGTTTGTGTTGGTACGAGGTGACTCGCGCGTGGTCTCCTACTGGATTGATACCTTGGTTCTCAAAAACTGAGGGAAATACTTACGCTACTTTGCTACATCACCCTTTCCTCTTCAAGGGAAAACCAACGCATGCTCAAGAGGTAGCATGTACCCAGCGGCTGTTGTCATTGAAGGGGTCGGTGAAGCTTCTGGGTGGCTCATGGAAAACCTCAGCCTCCTGCGTCCTTGCTACCCAGCCCGTCTCAGGAAACAGGCTGGGGCCTTCCCCCGTCGGGTACGTCAAGTCCATCATGGGGGCATGTAGGCATGTGGATTTATCGCGCCAGGGCCATCGCCTGGGTGCTCTACATCATGGGCCATCGGTCCTGGCGACAGGCCCTGATGACTGCGGGGTGGTGTCCCGACGCGGCCCCAGGAGGGACCGCCCAGGTTTTCCTCGCTTGGGGGTGGCGCAGCCATGGTAGGACGGGCGGTGTTGCGAGCACCGTTGACGATGTCAATTCCTCAGGGCGCTCCGGGGGGTGCGTGGGCATGGCGGGGTCCGACGCGCGCCCCCGCCACAGCCTATGGCGTGGGAAGGGTGCAGAAGGGCGACGTGCCCCTGCATGCGGCATCAAGCAGCTCGGGGACCCTTTCTAGTAGGGCGTCGCGGCCGCCCTCCGCCAACCTGCAATGCAGCAATTCTCGCGCCACGATGAGCGCGGCTCGCATGTTCGCCTGCTCCCCGCGAGTGTGTGGCGTCGTCGCCGCACCGTAGCTTGAAGAGCGTGTGGTGGCGCGCGCACGTCACTGCGTGAGGGCGGAAGGCCTCGGCCCACGCCGCCCGTGTCCGACGTCGTTGGGCAGCATGCGCGCCGCCAGGAACGTAGAGTGGAGATCTTCTTGAGCGGACGGCACTGCCTGGGCATGCCAAGCTGCCCAGTGCTCGATATGATCCCTCGGATTGCCAGCCATGGGGACGATGGGACGGCGGCGGGTCGGCTGGAAGAGGAGAGGCTCCGACGCACCCCTACTGGCGCGCCAAATCTCGGATTTCAGGTTTCACGGACCCTTGAGAGGTTCGAACTCTGGGGTGCGTGCGAAGAACTCATCCTCCCTAGTCTAACTACTAGCTAATCTCACGGCCTAGCTCAATGGACCGAATAGACAAGAGACACAACAATTACCCAGGTTTGGGCCACCTTGTGGTGTAAAACCCTACTCCTGCTTTGTGGTGGATTGGCCTTGAGGGGCTGAGAATGAACTAGTACAGTGGAGAACAACCTCAGGAGGATGTGTGTTCTTGAGCTGGTGGGACAGGAAGATCTCCATGGTTCGGATCCCTCTCTATGGTGGTGGCTAAGCCCTATTTATAGTGGCCTTGGTCCTCTTCCCAAATGTAAGGCGGGAAGGGATCCCACAACGACCAAATTCAAAGGGAGACAACTAGTACATGCTATCCTGACAAAAGTAGTCTTTGCCTGCAAAAGCCTCTGGTCGTGACACCGTGGTGGGCTCGGCGATGAACTCTATCCTGCCGTCCTGGCGGTCTTGGTCTTGTTGCACCGGAATGGAAACCTTTGCTTGTTTCCTCGGGACTTCACGCCTGCGCTTGCCTCCTTAGTACCAAAGTGGAAACTGGTACACTACACCCGCTGGCGCCCGCCTGGCCTTGGTCATCATGGCTCACGTCATCTGAACCTCACAAGGTGCACCTTGCATAGATATCTCCGCTCCTCAGGATCCAGCCCGGGGAGGCCGCCCCACGCGGAGGTCTTGGTGTTGTCCGCCTCGCAAGGCTTGGCCCCTCGCGAGGGTCTTGAGTTGTCGATGTTGAAGCTGGGTCGTACGAGGCCGTCAATGGAGCCACGCCATGGGCCATAGGCAAGCAAGTCTCGGTACCCCCATTCCTAGAACGCCGGCACTTTTTATAGCATAGGACAAGCTTGGACAAAGTCGTATATAAAGCAAAGCATTCCAGAGGACACATGTGAATTGTTGTCAAGTTAGTTTTCATCATGCTCATATGATTTGCGTTCGTTACTTGGATAATTTGATATGTGGGTGGACCGGTGCTTGGGTGATGCCCTTCTTTGGACAAGCCTCCCACTTATGATTAACTACTCTGGCAAGTATCCGCAAACTACGAAAGAAGAATTAAGGTAAACCTAACCATAGCATGAAACATATGGATCCAAATCAGCCCCTTATGAAGCAACGCATAAACTAGGGTTTAAGCTCCTGTTAGTATAGCAACCCATCATCTACTTATTACTTCCCAATGCCTTCCCCTAGGCCCAAACAATGGTGAAGTGTCATGTAGTCAACGTTCACATAACACCACTAGAGGAAAGACAACATACGTCTCATCAAAATATCGAATGAATACCAAATTTACATGATTACTTATAACAAGACTTCTCCCATGTCCTCGGGAACAAACGTAACTACTCGCAAAGCATATTCATAATCAAGATCAGAGGAGTATTAATTATCATTAAGGATCTAAAAATATAATCTTCCACAGGATAAACCAACTAGCATCAACTACAAGGAGTAATCAACACTACTAGCAACCCACAGGTACCACTCTGAGGTTTCGAGACAGAAATTGGATACAAGAGATGAACTAGGGTTTGGAGAGGAGATGGTGCTGGTGAAGATGTTGATGGAGATTGACCCCCTCTCAATGAGAGGATCATTAGTGATGATGATGACTTTGATTTCCTCCTCCCTGAGGGGTGTTTCCCCAGCAGAATAGCTACGCCGAAGCCCTAGATTGGTTCTGCCCAGGTTCCGCCTCGAGCGGTGCTTCATGCCGAAAGCTTCCTTCTGTTTTTTCCAGGTAAAAATACACCATATAGCAGAAGATGGGTGTCGGAGGCCTGCCAAGGGGCCCACAAGGATGGGGGCGGGGGCCAGGGGGTAGGGCGCGCCCTCCGTCCTTGTGGCTGGCTGGTGGCCCCCCTCTAGTACTTTCTTTGCCCAATTTTTTTTATGTATTCCAAAAACATGCTCCATGAAGTTTTAGGTCTTTTGGAGTTGTGTAGAATAGGTCTCTAATATTCGCTCCTTTTCCAGTCCAGAATTCCAGCTGCTGTCATTCTCCCTCCTCATGTAAACCTTATAAAATAAGAGAGAAAAGGCATAAGTATTGTGATATAATGTGTAATAACAACCCATAATGCAATAAATATCAATATAAAAGCATGATGCAAAATGGACGTATCGGCTCAAAAGGTTGTTGAAGAATTCAACACGGCCACAAAGGCTTTAGCTGAAGCCGGTGCCAGGGCCACGGCCAGTGCACCAAACAAATCAATGCAAAAGAAGCCGGCTCAAAAGATGAAACCTTCATCTCTAAAGCCCTTAGTGGCCAAGGCTTCATCTTCAAATGTTTCAGCTCCCAGGACTACTGCAAAGTCTTCAAAGCCTCCGCCAGCCACAAGTTCCTTAGTGGCCGCAGCAAACGCTTCAATGCCAGCGGTGCTTGCATCTTGCCAGCGCACTGAAGGCTTACCTACAACCAACATTGCTGCATTAAGTGCCTCAGCTAGTGGGCACATTTCTTCAAACATGCCCAAGCTGAAGGCAAAGTCCACAACAGGTCGTGGAATCAGACCTGGCCCTAAGAGCAAGGCCGTAGTGCCTCGGGCTGAAGAGAATGGCATGGATGACGAAGATGTGCTCGCCAAGTTCATTCAAAGGAGACATGAATATTCTACTATTGCCAAGAACATCTCTGTGCCTCTTATGCTTGATCCGACGAAGATACTTGATTTCATAGAAATATGGGTCATGAAGCCAGACACTTGATGACCTCAATTTCCCTCCTGGTCCAAGCCACATGCTCTCTTCTTGACTGAGAAGCACAAGATAGAACAAGCCAAGCTTGTGAGGAAACAACAACTTCAGAAGGAGAAGGAGCTGAAGAAAAACATGCTCACCATATATCATCAGCTTGTGACCTTGCAATCAGAAATCCAATAATTGTGTCAAGAGTATGAGCCCAGGCCAACCATTGTTGTGGTGTGCATGACAGATTCATCACCGCTACCAAGTAAGTGGTTGATGACCACAACAAAAGGGAGGCTTCCAAGCTTGGTTAGGTGCCTCCATCAAGTTTCCCAGCACCTCAGCAAACTCCTCAGGCCAGTGAGACTACACCTCCTACACCTCCTGAAGAAACTGACGGGGCAGCGGAAGATGTTGTGCCTAAAGAACTCGCTAAGCGACTGCATTAGTCGTGGCTAAAGAAAATGCACCAACCAGTTCCTCAGCTGTAGCGCTGATGCGGAGCATCCTACGGTCATCCCCATGGACCTACCATCGTCTCACAAAGTGCCAAGAGGACCTATGACATGAGCTAGAGCTAGAGCTCTCGAGATCAAGGTGACTTCTTTCCTTAGTGATATTACATATGATCCACTCGAGACATGGCTACTACCTAAGTCCGAGGTGCTGTGCATGATTAGGTACCAAGAGGACCCTACCGAAGATGATTGTAAAGATGTATTAGGACCTGGAACGGCGGCTATCGGTGCCTATTTTGCAACCACAAGCTTCATGACGCATATCAAAGTGTTCTGGTGCATGCAAGAGGACGTGCCGTTGGCTCCTTCAAGCAGAAGTATTCTTGCAGGGTGGCGCACGGCGCGTACGCCGAGTACCTGGAGAAGCTTCAGCATCGTGCCGGCATGTGAGATGAGATGTGGGATCGAACTATGTATGCTTAATGATGGTTGAACTATGTACTTATGGTTGAACTGTGCTTGTGTACGTGTACGCTTATTATCTATGTCTGAGTATGTTTAATCTATGTTTACTTATGTCTAACTGTGGGATATGGATGCAATCAGTTCGGTTGATGGAATCTACCTCTGTCTTGGTTTATTGGTCCCCTTTGTAATTTGTGTTAAATTTTGACCAAAGGTTTAACTGACAAAATGTTAGTGCAGGTCAGCAGAAATTATATCGTTGGATGGGTATTTGAGCATAGTGTTCAATGATATAATTTTTGGTGACATGCATAAATATTTCTTAGTTAAATATTTGGTAAAAATTACAAAGGGGACCAACAAACCAGGATGAGGTAGTACACAATCACACACGGCCCCTAAAATTGGAACCGTGTGCAATGACTTTCATTTTGCCTATTGCGTCAATCACACACGGTTGGCTCTAGCAAACCGTCGCCTCTGAAATTCTTTGTGGGGTAGAAAACCCTCACCACCCAATTCAAAAAAGAAAAAAGAAAACACTCACCATCCCCACGTCACAAAATCCCTCACCCCGCCCGCCACCCCCTCCGGTCCCCATTCACACCTGCACAAGCCCTCCATGTCTATGCATGGCATCGCCTATCACGGCGGTAACCACTTAGCTCGATGCCTGCCGCCGCCAGGCTGCCGGCAAAGCCCGCTGCATTTCGCCACTTCTGCTTGCCATCGCCTATCGCCATCAACTTTCTCGACGCTGCTCGCGGTCGACCCAGCTCCGCTCGGTTGGGGAATCTGTCATATTGAGGGTTCTTTCTCATGGACAACATGGTAACTAATTTAATGAGATATTATCTCATCTCTTATCCCAGTTCATCTGCCTCCTTTAACACCCGGCTAAAATTGTTGTGAATTCATTTTTATTCAAGCTAATTTGAGGGTTTTCTTCCATTCGTAGAGTGTGCACTGCGCGGACACATCAGGACTTTGCGGCCTCCGCTAGACATTCTATCTCACCGTACCATATGACTTGAGGATGCGCGCGGTATGTTCAATCTCACCCTAAATCGGTTGTCATGGCCTACTTTTCCGAACATATTCTAAATATTGCTACATTTGGATAAAAGGTGCCACATGCACCATATACATCAAAGGGGATTTTTTCCCCTCTTCTTTCTATATTAGGCAAATTAATGATGTATTGTTCTTTCAATTACTCTCATATTTCCATAACATCATGTTTACCCTATGTATTTAATTATAGATTTTTGTCCTTCGATTTCAACTGATGTATAGTTCTTTCAATTTGGGCCCATATTTGCATGTTACCATATTTTCTTTAACAATCCTACCATTTCTTGCAGCGCGTCCCTTCCTATGCAACAAAACCTCTAGTGCACAATCTTTCCCTTTACATAAATCAAGACTGTAGGGATGTCATACTGAACACAAACCATGGATTTACAACCGTTGCTACTATAAGACTTGATGAACATGCTAACTCCTATTTGGGCACTGGCCTTTGGAAAGAAATTTCTAAGTTTTATGTACTGAAAGTTGGCACTATAATTGCACTGCACATAAAAGGGCCTGGTCATGAGATATATGCTAACTTCCCCGACGATATCATCCGTCCAGACTTTGTTCAAAGTAAGTTTTCTTTTCAAGTATCTGCATGTTGACTTACCTAGCAATATCAAATGAATTGTGTAGTATTTAAGCAACCAATTGTTATTCCATTTTCTTACTATATTCCTACCTAATAACTTCTAGTTACCAATACACTTTTCTATTGCCCTATTTTAACTAAATATTCACTGTACTCCCACTTCTATCAAAAAGCACCACTAACAAGGAGAGTCCGGAGGTGGAGAACGGGGTTGCCAACAAGTGAAGGCGGGGCGAGAAAGAACCGCAAGCGACTCCAGTAGGCCTAGACTACATCAGCAACCTCCCCGATGATATGTTGAAAGTCATCATCTCCCTCCTCCCAATCAAATATGGGGCACGGACAACCGTCCTTTCCCGGCGGCGGCGCCCCCTACGGAACTCCACCCCTCTCGACCTCATCGACACCCACGAGCTCTGCCATGGCTATCGCGAAAGCTTGGATGCGTTCTCCAAGATCCTTGGCAGTAACCTTGGCCCAACCAGAGGCCTTAGAATGGGCAAGTTCCATTGTAACGGCAAGGACTGAGCCAAGCTTGACGACTGGTCCCGATCCCCCGCCCTAGACCAGCTCGAGGAGCTCACTTTTGATGATGGGCATATGTGCTCGCTGTCAACGTCCGCGCTCCGCCTCGTGCCCACTCTGCGCGTCTCGAAGTTTAGGAACTGCCATCCCCACCCCCATAATGACGCACCCGCTCTTATTCTACCACGACTGAAGCACCTCAAGCTCGTCGTCTACCTCCCAAACGGTGACTGATAACCCACAAGTATAGGGGATCGCAACAGCTTTCGAGGGTAGAGTATTCAACCCAAATTTATTGATTCGACACAAGGGGAGCCAAAGAATATTCTCAAGTATTAGCAGCTGAGTTGTCAATTCAACCACACCTGGAAACTTAGTATCTACAGCAAAGTGTTTAGTAGCAAAGTAATATGATAGTGATGGTAACGGTAACAAAAGAGTAATGAAAGCAAAGTAATGTTTTTGGTGTTTTGTAGTGATTGTAACAATAGCAACGGGAAAGTAAATAAGCGTAAACCAGTATATGGAAAGCTCGTAGGCATCGGATCAATGATGGATAATTATGCCGGATGCGGTTCATCATGTAACAGTCATAACATAGGGTGACACGGAACTAGCTCCAATTCGTCAATGTAATGTAGGCATGTATTCCGAATATAGTCATACGTGCTTATGGAAAAGAACTTGCATGACATCTTTTGTCCTACCCTCCCATGGCAGCGGGGTCCTAATGGAAACTAAGGGATATTAAGGCCTCCTTTTAATAGAGAACCGGAACAAAGCATTAGCACATTGTGAATACATGAACTCCTCAAACTACGGTCATCACCGGTAAGTATCCTGGTTATTGTCACTTCGGGGTTGCCGGATCATAACACATAGTAGGTGACTATAGACTTGCAAGATAGGATCAAGAACTCTCATATATTCATGAAAACATAATAGGTTCAGATCTGAAACCATGGCACTTGGGCCCTAGTGACAAGCATTAAACATAACAAAGTCATAATAACATCAATCTCAGAACATGGTGGATACTAGGGATCAAACCCTAACAAAACTAACTCGATTACATGGTGAATCTCATCCAACCCATCACCGTCCAGTAAGCCTACGATGGAATTACTCACGCACGGCGGTGAGCATCATGAAATTGGTGATGGAGGAAGGTTGATGATGATGATGGCGACGGATTCCCCTCTCCGGAGCCCCGAACGGACTCCAGATCAGCCCTCCCGAGAGGTTTTAGGGCTTGGCGCCAGCTCCATATCGTAAAACGCGATGATTTCTTCTCTCTTATTTTTTTTCTCCCCGAAAGCAGTTATATAGAGTTGGAGTTGGAGTCGGGGGTCTCCAGGGGGCCCACGAGGTAGGCGGGCGCGCCCTAGGGGGGGTGCGCCCCCCACCCTCGTGAGAAGAGTGTGGGCCCCCTGGTCTTCATCTTTGGCAAGCATTTTTTATTATTGATTATAAGATATCCCGTGGAGTTTCAGGTCATTCCGAGTATTTTTGTTTTTTGCACATAAAACAATATCATGGCAATTCTGTTGAAAACAGCGTCAGTCCGGGTTAGTTCCATTCAAATCATACAAGTTAGAGTCCAAAACAAGGGCAAAAGTGTTTGGAAAAGTAGATACGTTGGAGATGTATCAACTCCCCCAAGCTTAAACCCTTGCTTGTCCTCAAGCAATTCAGTTGACAAACTGAAAGAAATAAAGAAAAACTTTTACAAACTCTGTTTGCTCTTGTTGTTGTAAATATGTCAAGCTAGCATTCAAGTTTTTAGCAAATATTATAACTAACCACATTTGCAATAATTCTCAGGTCTCATGATTACTCATATCAATAACATAATCAACTAGCAAGCCATAATAATAAATCTCGGATGACAACACTTTCTCAAAACAATCATAATATGATATAACAAGATGGTATCTCGCTAGCCCTTTCTGAGACCGCAAAACATAAACGCAGAGCACCTTTAAAGATCAAGGACTGACTAGACATTGTAATTCATGGTAAAACAGGTCCAATCATAGTCACACCCAATGTGAACTAACAATAATGAATGCAAATGACAGCTGCGCTCTCCAGCTAGTGCTTTTAATAATAGGGTGATGACTCAACATAAAAGTAAATAGACAGGCCCTTCGGAGAGGGAAGCAGGGATTTGTAGAGGTGCCAGAGCTCGGTTTTGAAATAGAGGCGAATAACATTTTGAGCGGTGTACTTTCATTGTCAACATAACAACTAAGAGATGGCGGTATCTTCCATGCTACACACATTATAGGCGGTTCCCAAACAGAATGGTAAAGTTTATACTCCCCCTCCACCAACAAACATCAATACATGGCTTGATCGAAACAACGAGTGCCTCCAACATACATCAGGTCCCAGGGGGAGTTTTGTTTGCAATTATTTTGATTTAGTTTGCATAAAGCATGGGACTGGGCATCCCGGTGACCAGCCCTTTATCTCGTGAGTGAGGAGCGGAGTCCGCTCCTCTTGAGAATAACCCGCCTAACATGGAAGATATAGACAGCCCTAGTTGATACATGAGCTATTCAAGCATACAAAACAGGATGATTATTTGAAGGTTTAGAGTTTGGCACATACAAATTTACTTGGAACGGCAGGTAGATACCGCATATAGGAAGGTATAGTGGACTCATGTGGAATAACTTTGGGGTTTAAGGAGTTTGGATGCACAAGCAGTATTCCCGCTTAGTACAGGTGAAGGCTAGCAAAAGACTGGGAAGCGACCAACTAGAGAGCGACAACAGCTATGTACATGCATTAAAATTAATAAACATTGGATGCAAGCATGAGTAGGATATAATCCACCATGAATATAAATATCGTGAAGGCTATGTTGATTTGTTTCAACTACATGCGTGAACATGTGCCAAGTCAAGTCACTTAAATCATTCAGATGAGGATACCACCCTATCATACCACATCATAACCATTTTAGTAGCATGTTGGCACGCAAGGTAAACCATTATAACTCATAGATAATCAAGCATGGCACAAGCAACTATGATCTCTAATTGTCATTGCAAACATGTTTATTCATAACAAGCTGAATCAAGAACGATGAACTCATCATATTTATGTAGCGACCAGACCTCAAAAGGTCCAATCTCTGTGCTCCGGTGTCATTCCTGGATCAGTAATGCTGACACCACACAGTACTTGAAGGATTTATAACAGAGTAGCAATCACACACTTGTTACATCGAGTGTCTCAAAAGAGAACTATTACAATAAATATGGCTTAAGGCCATCTAATAACGATAACAACGGAAGGCTTGGAAGATAAGTGAGTCCATCAACTCCAAGGGCATCACTGAGTTTAGAATCGTGACCTAGGAGGCTCCTTACTCGTCGTCTGAAAAGTCTGCAACATGAACGTTGCAGCCCGAAACGGGCCAGCACATGGAATATGCTGGCAATGTAACACATAGAGAGCAATGAAAAAATAAGACTATACTACATGCATATTTGGCTGGTGGAAAGCTCTATGGTTACAGTTTTGCGTAAAGCCAATTTTTCCCTACTGCAAAGGAATAAATTTTATTTAACTATCATGGTAGTTGTTAAACATTGAGAATGTAGACACCCTCTCAATCCCAATTAAGCATCATCATTAAAAACCCAACAAAATTAATTAGAGTAACATGATGAGATTCACATGCTAATCCAAGTACTAGATACTCAAGATGTCCATAACCGGGGAAACGGCTAACCATGATTAGTTTATACACTCTGCAGAGGTTTGCGCACTTTTCCCCACAAGACTTGATCTCCTCCGTTGGGATTCTCGCACTACATGATGTTTGAGAAGAGACATAGTTTTTCAGAAGCGCTCACACCTTACGAACGGGTAGACCGTTACACCTACTTTCCCCTACATCTGCTAGTCTACCACTGTAAGAGTTCGCACAACTTAGTCAACTATGCTAGATCCCATAGTAGCTTGTGGCTGCCCACGGAAGTTTCTAGTATGAATAATCTCATGATCCCTTTGAGCCTGGGTGTAACGCCCTCGATGCGGCTATATCTCCCACGTGTCGAAGCACGACTTAGAGGCATAACCGCATTGAAAGCAATGTCGCAAGTGAGGTAATCTTCACACAACCCATGTAACACATAAGGGAAAGAGATACATAGTTGGCTTACAATCGCCACTTCACACAATACATGAATAAAGCATTACATCATCCAAATACAATCAAGGTCTGACTATGGAACCAAAATAAAAGAAGGACCCCAAATGCGACAAAGGTCCCCGATCGACCCCAACTGGGCTCCACTACTGATCAGCTAGAACGAAACAACACAAAGGACAAGATCTTCACCGAGCTCCTCCTGAGCTTGGTTGCGTCACCTGCTCGGTTCAACGGCACCTGCAAACTGGTTTTGGGAGTATCTGTGAGTCACGGGGACTCAGCAATCTCACACCCTCGCGATCAAGACTATTTAAGCTTATGGGTAAGGTAAAGGTATGAGGTGGAGCTGCAGCAAGCGACTAGCATATATGGTGGCTAACATACCCAAATGAGAGCGAGAAGAGAAGGCAAAGCACAGTCGAGAAAGTATGATCAAGAAGTGATCCTAAAACAACCTACGTCAAGCATAACTCCAACACCGTGTCCACTTCCCGGACTCCGCCGGAAAGAGACCATCACGGTTACACACGCGGTTGATATATTTTAATTGAGTTAAGGTTCAAGTTATCTACAACCGGACATTAACAAATTCCCATCTGCCCATAACCGCGGGCACGGATTTCGAAAGTTCAAATCCCTGCAGGGGAGTCCCAACTTAGCCCATGACAAGCTCTCACGGTCAACGAAGGAATAGACCTCCTCCCGAGACATTCCGATCAGACTCGGTATCCTGGTTCTACAAGACATCCTCAACAATGGTAAAACAAGTCCAGCAAGACCGCCCGATGCGCCGACATCCTGATGGGAGCTGCACATATCTCGTTCTCAGGGCAACACTGGATGAACACTGCGTACAGCTAAAACCAGCCCTCAAGTTTCCTCGAGGTGGCGCCGCAAGTGGCTCTATTTCGGACCAACACTTAGACAAGCACTGGCCCGGGGGGGTTAAAATAAAGATGACCCTTGGGCTGGCCTAACCCAAAGGAAAAAAAGGATAGGTGGCAAATGGTAAAACCAATGTTGGGCCTTGTTGGAGGAGTTTTATTCAAAGCAAACTGTCAAGGGGTTCCCATTATAACCCAACCGCGTAAGGAACGCAAAATCCGGGAACATAACACCGATATGACGGAAACTAGGGCGGCAAGAGTGGAACAAAACACCAGGCATAAGGCCGAGCCTTCCACCCTTTACCAAGTATATAGATGCATTAATTAAATAAGATATATTGTGATATCCCAACAAGTAAACATGTTCCAACAAGGAACAACACCTCCATGTTCCAACAAGGAACAAACTTCAATCTTCACATGCAACTAACAACGCTATAAGAGGGGCTGAGCAAAGCGGTAACATAGCCAATCAATGGTTTGCTAGGACAAGGTGGGTTAGAGGCTTGGTTCACAATATGGGAGGCATGATAAGCAAGTGGTAGGTATCGCAGCATAGGCATAGCAAAAGAGCGAGCATCTAGCAAGCCAAGATAGAAGTGATTTCGAGGATATGGTCATCTTGCCTGAGATCCCGCAAGGAAGAAGAACGAGTCTATGAAGAAGACAAACGGACGTAGTCGAACGTATCCTCACAACTCCGGAACGAAACCGAAGCTAACGCGAGAAGCAACCCGGAAAGAAGCAAACAACATAATAAACAACCAACATATAATCATGGCATGATACACAACCAAGTATGATGCAAGTCCGGTTTAAATATGCATGGCATGGCAAGGGGCACAAACAAAACTACAAGTTAAGTGGAGCTCAATATGCAACGAGTTGCATATTTACGGAACACCACATGACTTATTTAGTTCTCTCCTGTTTATGTACCCAACAAGATTAAATGTTGATTAACATGGCAAGAGGGTTAAGCATAATAAAACTACCTATCTAGTCAAGTTTAAATGAGGCCGGAAGCAACGAACAACAATTTCAGTAAATCCCCAAATGCATTAGTAATTTAGTAACAACAATTTAACATTTTAATTGTTGTTATCATGATGCGGATGACATGAGCAAGTTTTATGCAATTTTTATAAAAAGTTTACAAGAGCATTATGAAGCATTTGTCACTGTGGTGGAAAGAAAAAGGGGTGCCATGGCGGCGAAACGGGAATGGTGCCATGGTAATGAATCCGAAAATGATGCCACGGCAACAAGTCGGTACCGGTGGCTCACGGCGATATCGATGCAAAAGAAGCAAGTGTGCGGATGTGTATAAAGATGGTGGGGCGCTCCCGGATTACCGGGTGTCCCATGTGTCGGCGGCATGGCAACCAAGGGTCGAGCACGTAACAAACGGGCACGCTGCAAACACGGGGTTCATCTCGTATCACATAACATGCATTCGGTCCACGAACGGTCGTGTCGATGGTTATACCTTTCGAAGCGTGCCTTATCGGAACAGATCAAGTTCGTAGAGGGAAGTAGGCATTCTCACGACGGCGGTAGTTGTTCTTGACGTCGGGCGTCGGGGTACTTGGCGTTCTTCGGTCATAGGTACTTGACGTTTTGCTATCCGGGTCTTCGGCGACGGTCGTTGTTCACGTTCTTAGTCGCACAAGTTTTCTGTAGATGTTCGGGATCACGACGAGGAACTTGACATCCACGGGGTCTTGGAGGGTCGACGGTAGTGATACGTCGTGGGAGTAGTGGTTCACGCCACGGTAGTCGAACTTGACAAACCCGAACTCTTTGAGGGTCGTTGTGGTACTTGACGATATCCAGGACGATTTTGTGATCTGCCGGTCTCGATGAACTATAGGGGTACTTCATCTCGGGTTTTGCGACGGTAGTGGAACTTGATGCATCCAATGCCTTCGGGCGTAGAGGTACTTGCGAAAACCGAGATGGTCTTGATGATCCGGCGAGACGACGTGGTTCGGGGCGGTCTCGGACTTGCGGCATTGGACAGAAACATGACGAGGTGCAGCCGCTTGTACAGGGGGAAGGGCATAGCCCACGCGTCGGCCAAGCGATCCATGGAGGTGCTTCAGGTGCGCCAGGCTCGCTCGCTCGTTCCCGAGCAGAACGGCAAAAGCAGGCGGTGCTAGGTACTCGCGGCGGCAGCGCTGGGACTCCGGTGGCATGGAGAGATGGCGGGGAAGGGCGGATCCGGTCCGTGGGTGTCGGGGCTGGCCGGAGATGGGTGAGGACGGCGACGAACTTGGGGCGGAGGAGGCAAGAAGGCGCGGCGGCGGCCTGGACTCGGGCAGGAGGCCGAGCGTTGCAGGCGCGTGACGAACAGGCGAGAACGGTGGAAACGGGGTCAGGCTCGGGAGGAGGGAGGCCATGGCCGAGGGTGGCGGTGCGGAGCAGAGGTACGGTGTGGAGGAGGAAGGGCCGGCGTGGTCCTGGTGGAGCTCGGCGGCGGCGGCGCTGGCTTGCCGGCGCCGGGAACGAGGTGCAGGAGAGGAGAGGCCAGCGAGGAAGACCGAGAGCAGGGGCATGGCGATGCGTGAGCTCCTCTCTGGTGCGTGAGGTAGGAGACGAGGGAGAAAAACGAGCGGAGGAGATGGGGAGAGAGATCGAGGGGATCGGGCTCCTGGCACTAGCTGCGTGCGCGAGCGGCGGCCTGGAGGGAGACGAGGGCTATGGACGAGGGAGATCCCAGGGGTCTGAGAGAGGCTAGGGTTAGAGGGGTGCGGGCCAACGAGGGGCAAAAGAGGCCGGCTAGCCTAGGTGGGCCGCGGGGGAGGGCCTATTGGCCGACTCGGCTGGGAAAGGTTGGGCCGATGAGAGGCCCAGTTGGGCTGGACTCTCTTCTCCCTCTCCCTAATTAATTTCTTTAACCGAAAAGAATTAGAGAGAAAGGAAAAAGAAGGGGTTTTAGGGAAAAGAATTTGAGCATGAGGACAATTTTCCAGGACTCATAAAAATAAGCATGATCACAGAAAAATAGAAGTGGCAAGATGGGAGGAATTAAATTCAAACGCATTTGGATTTAATTCAAATGGTTTGGATAGGAAGTGAGGGTTGGGAAAGTCCAAAAATGTTGAGATTTTTGATGGGGCTCCGATAAACAAAGAAAGAAATATTGACAAGGTTTGGAGGTCAACTCGAAGCAGAAAAGGCATGGGATTTGTTTGCGCGTGTGTTATGTTTAAAACCAAATTAATGAAATATTTAATATAGCTCCCTAATGTATTGGGAGGATATGTTATATAGAGAAATCACCAGGTGAGTTCCCTCAATTTAAATAGATCAAAGATCTATGCATTTTATTTAGTCGAGTTTTTTAAATGAAATGGCATGATGACATGATGCAATGCTCAAGATGCAAAGATGAATGCAACAGACAAAAGAAATCACCCGACGAAACTCAAAAAACATGGAAGGCATCTGAAGCTCCGGTCTTCGGGCGTCACACTAGGTGGCAGTCCAAAAGAAAAACAGGCAATCGCTAGAATACCCAGGTGCCTCAATCCACCCAGATGTGTATTTAAGTTGCCACCTTAGATAAACCATTAATTTAACAATCTCACATCTGTCATGGATACACTCACCCAATCCACGTCTACTAGCATAGCATGGCATAATAAGAAAACATAGAAGTAACTCCCAAAGGTTTGATAATAAAACAGGTAATAGGTACTACCTCATCTACTTCCCAAACCCACAACTTAATTAGATCCTAATCATGCAATGTGTGAGGATTGATCTAATGCAATAAAAACTGGGTAACAGGAAGTATGATCAAAGTGTTACTTGCCTTGCTGATGATCCGCAAAACCTAGCGATTCGAAGTAGCAAGCGGCGCACTCCGGGTACTCTATCGCAAACAAACAAGCATACAATATGTACTTAACTAATGCACAGGTAAAACTCAAATAAGAGATCTAACCAGAAAGTTCAACTTAAGAACTCTGGTTGGCAAAAAGAATCAAATCGAACGAAGCAACGAAAGCCAAACGGCAAAAGAAACAGGCTTCGCTTACTATTCTGGATCTAGGTCAAATTTTATAGAGGAAAAAACTTGTTTGAGTTGATTAAACGGAAAGAGGGTTTCGAGACGAAACTCCACGCGCTTGAATCGCCTGATTCCGATAAACAAGCAAAAAGTTATACTAGAATGAACATCGGATCAGAAATCGCGATCAGAAAAATCGCGGAATAAATCCAAGAAAAAGAAAAATGATGAACAGATTAACGAACGAAAGTTTGTTATCTGGATCTAAATGATGAACGCGTTCGTTAAAACGAACGAACGAGCGAACTCTCGCTAATTAACCTAAACCGAAAAAACCGAAAATAAACCGGACGGTTTTTTGAGGAAAACCGGCGGCGGCGACGGAGTCGACCTCGTCAGCGGCGGGTTCCGGCGGCGGCGGGGGGCGGCGGCCGCAGGCGGCGGCGGCGGCGCGGGCGGCTTAGGGTTAGGGTTTGGGCGCGGGTGGCGGCTTGGGCTGATTCGGCCCGGGTGGCGCGCTATATAAAGGCCTCCGGCTGGCGGAGTCCTGGCCGGACACGGCCCAAGGTCGGTTAGGACTTTTTTTAAATTATTACGCGCAGAAAAACAAACAAAAGAAATACTAAACGGACTCCAAAAATCCTGCAATAAATTTTCTCCGGTTTCTAAAATCAAGCCACGCAGGATGAACATTTATTTGGGGCCTAAATGCAGTTTTGAAAAACGCGCATTTTTCCTAAATTCAAATAAAATAGCAGTTAAATCCAAAATAAAATCTTATTTGATATTATTATTAAATCCTCAATATTTCTTTATTTTGGAAAAGTCATTTTATTCCCTCTCTCATATTTTTATAATAGAAATAATTGGAGATGAAATAAATAAAATCAAATGATCCTATTTTCAAATTTTCAGAAAACTCAAATATGAAAATAATGAAATCCCCAACTCTCTCCGAGGGTCCTTGAGTTGCGTAGAATTTTGTAGGATCAACTAAAATGCAATAAAATATGCTATGCAAAAATGATCTATTGTATAACATTCCAAATTGAAAATTTGGGATGTTACAAACCTACCCCCCTTAAGATGAATCTCGCCCTCGAGATTCGGGTTGGCTAGAAAATAGGTGAGGGTGGTCCTTCAGCAAATCTTCCTCTCGCTCCCAGGTGGCTTCATCCTCCGTGTGGTGGCTCCACTGAACTTTGCAAAACTTGATAACCTTGCTGCGGGTGACTCGGCTGGCATATTCGAGAATCTTGACTGGTTTCTCCTCATAGGTCAAATCACTGTCCAACTGAATCACTTCCAGTAGCACTGTATCTCTTAGCGGTATATCAGCCATCTCTGCATGGCACTTCTTCAACTGGGAAACGTGGAATACATCGTGAACTCCTGACAATCCTTCGGGCAATTTCAATTTATAGGCTACTTCTCCCGTACGCTCCAAAACCTTGTATGGTCCTACAAAACGTGGCGCTAACTTTCCCTTAACTCCAAAGCGCTTAACTCCTCAAAGTGGAGATACTCGAAGATAAACTCGATCTCCGACCTCGTAAACTGTCTCCTTGCGTTTAGAATCTGCATAGCTCTTCTGCCTAGACTGGGCTACCTTGAGCCTATCGCAAATCAATTTCACCTTCTGTTCAGACTCCTTAATCAGATCCGGTCCAAACAACTGGCGGTCTCCAACTTCATCCCACGACAATGGGGTCCTGCACCTCCTTCCGTACAAGGCTTCGAAAGGGGCCATCTTCAAACTGGATTGATAATTGTTGTTGTAAGAGAACTCTGCGTATGGCAAATTCTCGTCCCAACTAGATCCGTAATCTAGCGCACAAGCTCTCAGCATATCTTCCAAAACCTGATTGACTCTCTCGGTCTGTCCATCTGTCTGCAGATGGAAAGCTGTACTGAACTCTAGCCAGGTACCCAAAGTTTCATGCAACTGATTCCAGAACATTGAGGTAAACTGGGTTCCTCTATCTGATACAATGCTCCTTGGAACTCCACGCAGACATACGATCCTTGTCATGTATATCTTTGACAACTTGGCACCAGTGCAAGTAGTCTTCACTGGAATGAAATGAGCTACCTTTGTCAAACGATCGACTACAACCCAAATCGAGTCATAGCCTGAACGAGTTCTGGGCAATCCTGTAATAAAATCCATGCCTAGCTTATCCCACTTCCATTCGGGTATCGGCAATGGCTGTAGCAATCCCGCTGGCTTCTGATGCTCTGCCTTTACTCTCTGACATACATCACAAACTGCTACATACTCCGCAATATCCTTCTTCATTCCGGTCCACCAGAAAGTATACTTCAAATCCAAATACATCTTGGTATTTTCTGGGTGAATCGAATATGGTGAATCATGGGCCTCTTGCAGAATTAACTTCCTGATCTCCGGGTCATTGGGCACATAAACACGATCTTCAAACCATAAGGTATCGTGCTCATCCTCACGAAATCCTTTAGCTTTTCCTTTGCTCATTTTCTCCTTAATAGATGCAATCTCCTTGTCAATCTTCTGGGCTTCTCTGATCTTATCCATCAAGGTAGACTGAATCTCCAATGCTTCTACATAGCCTCTCAGAACTATCTCCAAACATAGCTCACGAAGATTTTCGGCTAACTCCTTTAGTAAATCTCCCGTCATTAGGGTGTTGACATGACTTCTATGGCTCAATGCGTCAGCTACTACGTTAGCCTTTCTGGGATGATAATGCAATCTCATATCATAATCCTTGATGAGCTCCAACCATCTCCTTTGCCTGAGATTCAGCTCCTTCTGCGTGAAAATATACTTCAAACTCTTGTGATCCATGTACACCTCACAATGGTTTCCAATGAGAAAATGCCTCCAAGTCTTCAAGGCATGCACTACGGCTGCTAACTCCAAATCATGTGTAGCATAATTCGACTCATGAGGCTTAAGCTATCGTGAGGCATATGAAACAACTCTTCCTTCCTGCATAAGCACTGCTCCAAGTCCTCGACGTGAAGCGTCGCAATACACCTCATAATCCTTGGTCTGATCTGGCAAAATCAACACTGGTGATGTGACCAAACGTTTCTTCAACTCCTGGAAACTAGCCTCACATTCCTCGGTCCATTTGAACTTGGTATCCTTCTTCAACAACTCCGTCATAGGCTTCACAATCTTCGAGAAATTTTCAATGAATCTCCGGTAGTATCCTGCGAGTCCAAGAAAACTCCGGATCTCTCCAACTGTTATTGGCACTTCCCAATTTGTCACAGTGTCAACCTTGGTGGGATCTACTGCTATACCTTCTCCGGATATAACGTGTCCGAGAAACCCAACTTCCTTCAACCAAAATTCACATTTGCTAAACTTGGCATATAACTGATGTTCTCTGAGCTTACCAAGTACCAAACACAAATGCTCCTTATGCTCCTCTTCATTCTTCAAGTAAACCAGGATATCATCAATGAACACTACGACGAACTTATCCAAAAACTCCATAAATACTTTGTTCATCATGTTCATGAAATATGCAGGTGCGTTAGTCAGACCAAATGACATAACGGTATACTCGTACAGCCCATACCTGGTAGTAAAACTTGTCTTAGGTATATCCTGTTCTCGAATCTTCAACTGATGGTATCCTGATCGCAGATCGATCTTGGAAAATACCTTAGCTCCTTGCAATCGATCAAACAGATCATTGATCATCGGTAGTGGGTACTTGTTCTTGATGGTTACTTCATTCAATCCTCGATAATCAACAACCATCCTTAACGATCCATCCTTCTTCTCCACTAGAAGTACTGGCGATCCCCAAGGTGAAGAACTTGGGCGGATATATCCTTTATCCAGTAACTCCTTAATCTGCTTCTTAATCTCTTCCAAATCCTTTGCAGGCATCCTATATGGTCTCTTAGATATTGGCCCTGTGCCTGGCAAAAGCTCAATCAAAAACTCAATATCTCTATCCGGTGGCATGCCTGGCAACTCCTCTGGAAATACATCAGGGAAATCCTTCACTACTGGTACTTCCTCCTGCACAACTCTTGTTAAGGAATTTACTTGAGTCCTTTTAGGCACATGCCGGGATACATACTTGATCCTTCTTCCTTCTGGGGCGGTAAGCAAAATTGACTTACTGGCGCAATCGATGTTCCCTCCATACATCGATACCCAATCCATACCCAGAATTACATCCAAACCTTGTGATTCCAAAATGATTAAATACGAGGGAAACACATGCCTACCTATACTCAATGGCACTTGAAAACATCCTTGGCTGGCCATATACTTCGCTCCTGGTGAGCTTACTAACATAGGTGTTCTAAGAACTTTGGTGGGCAGGTTAAACTTATCCACGAATCCCCTTGATATGTATGAATGCGATGCACCAGTATCAAAAGAACGAGTGCAGTAAAAGACTTAACCAAAAACTTACCGATTACAGCATCCGGCTGCTCTTCAACCTCCTCCATGTTAACGTGGTTCACCTGTCCCCTATTGAAAGGGTTTGGCTTCTTCCCAGAGCTTCCATTGCCATTTCCATTCTGAGATTCAGGACATTCATTGGCATAATGTCCAGTCTTCTGGCACTTAAAGCAAGTGACTTGGCTCAGGTCTCTCTTGGCTGGGGTTGATGGGTTGGTACGGTTCTAGCCGTTGCTTCCTCCATTCCCATTACCATTCTTGGTGCCATTATGATTGTGCGAGCTACCTCCTCCATGAGTATGCTAAAAATATCCTCCCGGTCTAGGGGTAAAACGTAGCTTTTGTTGAGCTCCAGAATTGTACTTCCCTTGTCCATACTTCCTCTTGCGGTTCTCAATCTGCTGTTGCTTCCCTTCTATCATAAGAGCATGATCTACCAACTCCTGGTAGTTGTTGAAGGTTGCTACCATCAACTGCATGCTCAACTCATCATCCAGTCCTTCCAGAAACTTCTCCTGCTTAGCTGCATCCATAGCAACGTCATCTGGGGCATAACATGCTAGCTTACTAAAGTCCTCCACATACTGGCCAACTGTCCGTCCTCCTTGGCGCAAGTTGCGAAACTCATGCTTCTTCATGGCCATAGCTCCTGCTGAAACATGGGCAGTACGGAAAGCCTGCTGAAACTGGTCCCATATGACAGTGTCGATAGGGAAAGTGGCTGTGAAATTCTCCCACCATGAGGCTACGGGTCCGTCAAGCTGATGTGCGGCAAACTTCACCTTTTCCGCATCTGTGCATCCTACCGTGGTCAACTCCCTTGATGTCTTGTGGAGCCAATCATCTGCTACTATCGGCTCAGTGCTACTAGAGAACACCGGCGGATTCAGCCTAAGAAAATGGGCTAAGTGATCAACATGTGGTGGTGGTGGTGGGTTATTGTTGTTGTTGTTGTTGTTGTTCCCCTGATTCTGATTCTGGACTAGCAACTGCATCAATGTGTTCTGCTGCTGGATCAACTGAGTGAGCTCCGGTGGGAAGGTAAATCCGGGGTCACGTCTCGGAGGCATCTGAGGGGTTTAGAAAAGATGAGAATTAAGAATAGAGAGGGGTCTAGAGAGAAAACACTACTCATATGCACATGAGGCAAAAGCAAACAATTCACTTCATTCAATCAATCAAACAAGGGCATACAATCGGCCTAACTATCGCAAAAGTGCTCGGACTACTATATTTACATGGTGGACTACTATTACTGTTGGGGTGGTCTACTAGAAATATTATTTGGTTGCAGACTCCATGATATCTGCTCCAGCTTCATCAATATAGTCATCATCGCTATCATCTGGATCCGAGTCGGTGTCGTCGATGATGATGTAGTCTTCCGGGCGAATTTCCTTGGGTCCTTCGTCTTCCTCTACTGGTGTAGGGCCTCCCATAAATATTCCGATCTTCATTGTTAGGTCAGCATTCTTATCCACTAGTACTTCGATTTCCTCTTCATAATCTTCACGTGTATCCTTGAGTTCTTTCTCCAGTTCCGTGATTCTTGTCCTCGCCTTCTTCATATCTATCATGTCAGCGCACATCTGGTTCTCCTGACGTCGAATGTGTTGGTTTAACTCCTGGATGAAAGCTGCAATTGATCTATCCTTCTTGGTGTTGATCATCTCCCGGTGCTCATCTCGGTGCCCATAAATCTGGTAGATAGTATCCTTGAGGTCATTGCGGTAAACTTCTCCAATGCGCCCCATGGCGATGTGTGCTGCCATGCTCTTTCCTAGACTCCAGGTTGGTGCATCAAAGGAAAACTCTATGGGCTCAGCGACTGGCATGAACGTCCTTCCTGGAACTTGAACTTGAATCATTCGGCGCTCTTCTTCTGGTAAAGTGGCATTGTAGGTTTCGGTGAAGCTTGGTACTCCTATGTTCAGGTATCTAGTGACTTCCTTCAAGTGACGTCCAAAGGGTGTATCTTCATCCGGTTGCGTGAACTTGTTCCTTGCATCTGCCATCCTAAAAGAGTAGAAAAGATGAGGAGTCAGAATGAGAAGAGTGAGTAGTGATCAAGGGCTTTAGCTTAGTGGTCGTGTCCTACAATCAGCGTGTGCTCTGATACCATCTTGTAGCGACCAAACCTCAAACGGTCCAATCTCTGTGCTTCGGTGTCATCCCTGGATCAGTAATGCTGACACCACACAGTACTTGAAGGATTTATAACAGAGTAGCAATCACACACTTGTTACATCGAGTGTCTCAAAAGAGAACTGAGGGAGTCCTGGATTAGGGGGTGTTCGGGTAGCCGGACTATACCTTCAACCGGACTCCTGGACTATGAAGATACAAGATTGAAGACTTCGTCCCGTGTCCGGATGGGACTTTCCTTGGCGTGGAAGGCAAGCTTGGCGATGCGGATATTCAAGATCTCCTACCATTGTAACCAACTTTACGTAACCCTAACCCTATCCGGTGTCTATATAAACCGGAGGGTTGTAGTCCGTAGGCAATCAACTCCGTATACAACAATCATACCGTAGGCTAGCTTCTAGGGTTTAGCCTCCTTGATCTCGTGGTAGATCTACTCTTGTACTACCCATATCATCAATATTAATCAAGCAGGACGTAGGGTTTTACCTCCATCAAGAGGGCCCGAACCTGGGTAAAACATCATGTTCCCTACCTCCTGTTACCATCCGGCCTAGATGCACAGTTCGGGACCCCCTACCTGAGATCCGCCGGTTTTGACACCGACATTGGTGCTTTCATTGAGGGTTCCTCTGTGTCGTCGCCTTTAGGCCCGATGGCTCCTTTGATCATCAACAACGATACGGTCCAGGGTGAGACTTTTCTCCTCGGACAGATCTTCGTCTTCGGCGGCTTCGCTCTGCGGGCCAATTCGCTCGGCCACCTGGAGCAGATCAAAAGCTACGCCCTGGCCATCAAGTCAGGTTTGGAAGCTTAAACTACACGGCTGGCATCCGCGGAGACTTGATCTTCGACGGGTTCGAGCCACAGCCAAGCGTGCCACACTATCTCGAGGGGCATGATCTAGCTCGGCCTCCGGACAGTGTCCTCGAGGCCGCACGCGCATCGGTTCCGACCCCAAACTTGGAGCCTATTGCACCAATCGAGGATGAGCGGTGGGACGTCACCTCGGGGGCTTCGATCTCAAAGGCGATCGAGCCGAACGCTAGCCCCGCACTCTGCATGATCCGTGACTCCGAGGATCCGGACTTCTTTCCGAACTCCGAACCCCCCGCGCCCCTGCCGATCGAATCCGATTGGGCGCCGATAATAGAGTTCACCACCGCAGACATCTTTCAGCACTCGCCTTGTGGCGATATCCTGAACTCTCTCAAGTCTCTCTCCTTATCAGGAGAGCCCTGGCCGAACTGCGGTCAGCGAGGATGGGATACGGACGATGAAGAAATTCAAAGCCCACCCACCACCCACTTGGTAGCCACTGTCGACAATTTAAACGATGTGCTCAACTTCGACTCCGGAGACATCGACAGCATGGATGACGATGCAGGAGATACCGACGAACCAACGCCCATAGGGCATTGGACAGCCACCTCATCTCACGATGTGTACATGGTGGATACCCCTAAAGGAAGTGACAACGAGGAAAAAAGGGGATGGGACGGGAGATCGACCCCTCGAAAAGCAATCAAAGCGTCGGCGTAAACGCCGACCCAAGCCCCGCCTCGACAAAAACCCAGCCATAGAGCAGGACGAGCCGGTAGACGACGAGCAGGCCTTAGAGCAACCGTCCGAACAGGGCAACACGGATAGAGAAAGCGAACATCCCTCCTCCGGCGAAAACGGCATTCTGGACGACCTCACGCCGAATAAACCTATGGAGCAGAAGAATCTCCACGAGAGGCTCGTTGAAACTGCACGCAGCCTAAAAAGCAGAAGCGGAAGCTAAAAACAGCGGAAGATGCACTCCGGATTAGATGGAGCAAAGTAATCAATACCACAGATAAGTACGGCGGCAGTCGCCGCACTAAAAGCTATCCGAAAAGAAAGCTACTGCCTGAATTCGACGAAGAGGCCCTAGAGCCCTCGCATTCAAAAAATGAAAAAGCCACACGGTCAGATAGACGACCCCATAAAGCGGCGAGTGGCGCCGCACCTAAATCGGCATGCGACCCACTTAAGGATTCGCATCATGACCCGCTTTTGTGCAGGGGAGGACAGCTGGTTGGCAAGGTGCAGCCCCAGTGACCCAAGTACATCCGAAACTAGGGATGGAAACGGAAAACCACGACGCAACAAGGACCGTCGCTGGACTAAGGACAAAAGTCCGAAGAGCACGGCAGTCAATGCCGGATTCAAAGGCTCACGACAAAATCAGGAAAAATCGCCCCCCCCCAAGATAACAGGGACGATCCATCCAACCTAAATAAAATCCTGGACAGGATATGTCAGATACATAGTACTCCCGGGAAGCCTGCTAACCATACCCACAGAGACTGTTGGGTTTTCAAACAATCCGGCAGACTCAATGCCGAACACAAGGGGCTCGACACACCAAGCGAAGACGAGGACGAACCCCAAAAGCAGAGCAGCAGGAAACAAAAGAACTTCCCACAAGAAGTAAAAACAGTGAACTCACTTCACATAACAAAACGTGCGGCGCCCATAAAGGTACGCACCACACGGCCCATCCCCAAAGGGTCCTGCCACTGGTTGTCAAAACCGATCATCTTCGATCAACTAGATTATTCTAGGAATATCAAGAGTGTAGGCTAGACTGCCTTGATACTCGATCCAATAATTGGCGGACTCCAGTTTTCAAATGTCCTTATGGACGGCGGCAGTGGACTAAACCTGATATATCAGGATACAATCCAGCACATGGGGATAAACCCAGCAAGAATCCGCCGCAGCAAAACCTCCTTTCAAGGGGTAATACCTGGTCCGGACACCCATTGTATGGGTTTTCTCCGGCTCGAAGTCATATTCGGCTCTGCCGATAACCTCCGCCGCGAAAAGCTGACCTTCCATATCGTCCCGTTCTCAAGTCGCTATCAAGCACTACTGGGACGCGAAGCTTTCGCTCGCTTTAACGCAATACCACATTATGCATCTCTTACGCTTAAGATGCCCGGTCCACGAGGCATCATCTCTTTAAAGGGGAAGCACTAAAGTGCGCCTCCCCAAGCGGAGGACTGTGCGGCCGCTTTGACAGCCCCACAGCAAAATGGCCTCACCAGCCAAAAAACTTCGAAATAGGTCATTCAAGACCACGAACGCGGATAGACTAGTTCGGTGCAAAATCATCATTGATGCAGGCCTAGAAGCCATATACCCCCGCACTAGGGGCTCCACGCATATACAATAAGAGACAATAAAGCTCAATCTTATATATCTTACTTTATACTTTGCTTATTTTAAACTTTTTCGGCACGACCCGTTTTCAACTCAGTTCCTCTCTTTTACAGATGAACGTCGTGCGGCGCCCGTCCAGGATATGGCACAACGGAGACACAGGCGCAGACGTGCAGTAGGGACCCGTCCTAAAGGATTCTTTTTAGATTAAGACCCTACGTAAACCTTTTTTACTGTCTCTTGTTGCTACACATCCCCTGGTTTTTTCTGATATAACCAAGGAGGAGGCTGGCGTCTTGGCATGTGGCCACGTCAGAATTTTTGCACGTACCTGGACACTAGGGGCTTTTTTAATAAAGAGTGTTGTTTCGCTCGCACTCATAAAGACCGAACACCTTACGGAGTGTTCGGCGTCGCGAGTTTTGGCATTATATGCATCAGCTCCGAATCATGTCTTTGGTCAAATGTTGGGTTGCCCAGCTCCTGAGTCTGCAACGGTCTATAGCGCTTTTTAACTTTTCGGCCATCTCTTCCTTGCTTCAGCAATGAGTAGCTTGTTCGGCTCTCAGCTCTTCAAGGGCTTTCCTGGTGGCCGCATCACTTTCGCTGGCTTGTTCTTTAGCTCGGGCAAGTTCTGCCCTAAGACTCTCCACGGTGGCCACACCATCTGCGTCAAGCACACACATCGTAAGACACAGGCATAAAACTGTTCTTACCTGATGCCGCCTGAGGAATTACATACCTTGAGCCTCATCAAGCCGCTTATTGGCAAGCGTGATGTCGGCATCTGCCACGTCCAGTTGCCGCTTTAGTTCGGCAAAATCGTCAGTTCGGCTCGATTCCGGACACCATGCCGCCTACATTCAAAGGCGACATCTTAGACCTGGGATTATGATCCTCCGCGTGCCGTCATTTCTTGACGACGCGCAGAGTCTCAGGGGCTACTATCTACACAGGGCGCATCTTACTCATGCGCAACTGACAAAAGTATACATTATTTAATGTACCTCGAAACCCGTCAGTAAACTTTTGACGGCCTCATACAATCCGCTCTCTACGGATGAAATCCTTTCAATCACCGTGCCCATCAATGCGTGGTGCTCCTCTGAGATAGAAGCTTGCCCCAGCAGAATCTTTAGCTCCTCCGGCCGAGCACCAGACGGTGCCGGGCTCGTCCCATGACCTCTTTCGAAGGCCGGACGCAGAGAACCTCGGGGGGCCGCATAGCCACCTTCCGCCCCTACCGGATTTGGAGAAACCCTCCGCGACGACACCTCAGGGTCGCCCGCCTCGCTAGGTGGCACGGCAGGGGGAGGCGTCCTGCTCTCCATCATCTCCGGAAGGAGATCCCCCGAAGACGAGCTCTGCTGAGAAGGGCTGAGGTCCGAGCTACAAGATAAAGGTTTGGTTAATCTTCTCATATATAAATCAAGGACTTCCCTCATCCCTCAAAAGGAAAATCTTTTCTCCACTTAAGGCTCGCTGGAGGGCTGATCCCCTTGAGGGCGTAGTCCGGCCGAGGAACTCCCCGGCGTCGGACCCTCTGACGAGGATTTTCTCCCCCGTTTCGAGGCCATGGTTTCCGGGTCATCAGAGGCGGCTCTCTTCTTCCCCTTAGGAAAGGAATTGTCGGTTCCTCCCTTCGGAGCAGCCTCCTTCGAGGAGGCCATAGCTTCCTTGTCCTCCCCCTCCAAAGGCATTATCTCCAGCATCCTGACCAGCACGGGATCCGGCCTGGTTTCAAGAAGGGGAGCCGGACACCTGATCAGCTTTGCCTTCGCTATCCACTCCTGTTTAAAAGGACGGCTCTTTTAGGGGCAAGTTTATGACAATTATACGGATAGAAGGTCCGGGCACAAGGTTGCTTACTTGAGTATCCGGGCGATTGCAGCTTAGGCCTGCGTCCTCGGTTAAATCCGGACACATCTCTTGTGATCCGAAGAACAGTCTATACATCTCCGCGGGCGTTGCGCCCATAAAGTTCTGGAGAGCTCGCGGTACCTCTGGATTAAACTCCCATAGGCGAAGGGGGCGACGTTTGCCGGGCAATATTCAGCGAATCAGCATGACCTGCGTCACCTTGACCAAGCTGAGGTCTCCTTCCAAGAGATCCTTAATTCGGCCCTGTAACAAGGGCACGTCTTTGGGCAAACCCCAATCTAACCCTCTGTTAACCCATGATGCTAGCCGTGGTGGGGGACCCGAGCGAAAGGCAGGAAGCGCCACCCACTTGGCGCTCCGGGGAGCGGTGATATAAAACCACTCTCGTTGCCACAAGCCCAGCTCCTCTTGAAAAGAGCCCTCGGGCCATGGAGCATCAGCATTTTTGCTTATAACAGCACCTCCGCACTCTGCGTGCCGTCCCTTGATCATCTTCGGCTCCACTTTGAAAGTCTTGAGCCATAATCCGAAGTGAGGGGTAACACGGAGGAATGCTTCACATACAACGATAAACGAGGAGATATGGAGGATGGACTCCGGAGCTAAGTCATGGAATTCCAGCCCGTAATAAAACAGCAGTCCCCTCACAAAGGGATCCATCGGGAAGCCTAACCCCCGAAGGAAGTGAGACACGAACACTACGCTCTCACCGGGCTGGGGACTGGGGATAGCCTGCCTTTGAGCAGGCAACCTGTGCGGAATTTCGGCGGTCAAGAACTTAGCCTCTCTCAACTTTAGCACGTCCTCCTCCGTGACGGAGGAGGGCATCCATTGGCCTTGAAGGTCGAAACCGGACATTGCAGAAGGTCTGAGGCGCCCGGAATCTGGAGCCTAGGGTGTTGGAACTCGAGGCGACGGGCGAACTTGTTTTGGGATTGGAGAAGAGGAGTAAGGCCCTGGTCTCTTTATAAGAGGTTGAATACCAGGAGCCCTCCCCGTAACCGTTTGGGACTCGCCTTTAATCGAGAAAACATGCTAACGGGCACGATTCGGTTACCCACGTCCGTATTGATGAGAATCCCGTAAAAAGGGGGCACACGATCTCTGCTTTGACAAGACGTGCCAAGGAAACCGCCTCGCAAAACACGCTGAAGTGGAAAAGTGAAAACGATTCGAGTGAAGGACTTGGCTGTAGTGTGATGACGCACTGCAGAATACGTCAGCAGATTTGATTTGTGTTAATATTATTCTCTCTATGGCAATATGTGGAAGCTTATTTTGCAGAGCCGGACACTATTCTTGGTGTTTACAATCTTCTATGAAGGACTTGGAGGAGGAACCCGCCTTGCAATGCCGAAGACAATTTGCGCGCCGGACTCGTCGTCATTGAAGCCTGGTTCAGGGGCTACTGAGGGAGTCCTGGATTAGGGGGTGTTCGGGTAGCCGGACTATACCTTCAGCCGAACTCCTAGACTATGAAGATACAAGATTGAAGACTTCGTCCCGTGTCCGGATGAGACTTCCCTTGGCGTGGAAGGCAAGCTTGGCGATGCGGATATTCAAGATCTCCTACCATTGTAACCGACTTTATGTAACCCTAACCCTATCCGGTGTCTATATAAACCGGAGGGTTGTAGTCCGTAGGCAATCAACTCCATATACAACAATCATACCATAGGCTAGCTTCTAGGGTTTAGCCTCCTTGATCTCGTGGTTGATCTACTCTTGTACTACCCATATCGTCAATATTAATCAAGCAGGACGTAGGGTTTTACCTCCATCAAGAGGGCCCGAACCTAGGTAAAACATCGTGTTCCCTGCCTCCTGTTACCATCCGTCCTAGACGCACATTTCGGGACCCCCTACCCGAGATCCGCCGGTTTTGAAACCAACAAGAACTATTACAATAAATATGGCTTAAAGCCATCTAATAACGATAATAGCGGAAGGCTTGGAAGATAAGTGAGTCCATCAACTCCAACGGCATCACTGAGTATAGAACCACGACCTAAGAGGCTCCTTACTCGTCGTCTGAAAAGTCTGCAACATGAACGTTGCAGCCCGAAACGGGTCAGCACATGGAATATGCTGGCAATGTAACACATAGAGAGCAATGAAAAAAATAAGACTATACTGCATGCATATTTGGCTGGTGGAAAGCTCTATGGTTACAGTTTTGCGTAAAGCCAATTTTTCCCTACTGCAAAGGAATAAATTTTATTTAACTATCATGGTAGTTGTTAAACATTGAGAGTGTAGACACCCTCTCAATCCCAATTAAGCATCATCATTAAAAACCCAACAAAATTAATTAGAGTAACATGATGAGATTCACATGATAATCCAAGTACTAGATACTCAAGATGTCCATAACCGGGGACACGGCTAACCATGATTAGTTTGTACACTCTGCAGAGGTTTGCGCACTTTTCCCCACAAGACTCGATCTCCTTCGTTGGGATTCTCGCACTACATGATGTTTGAGAAACGGATGATCGAGACATAGTTTTTCAGAAGCGCTCACAGCTTACGAACGGTTAGACCGTTACACCTACTTTCCCCTACATCTGCTAGTCTACCACTGTAAGAGTTCGCACAACTTAGTCAACTATGCTAGAGCCCATAGTAGCTTGTGGATGCACATGGAAGTTTCTAGTATGAATAATCTCATGATCCCTTTGAGCCTGGGTGGCGGTCCAAAAGAAAAACGGGCAATCGCTGGAATACCCAGGTGCCTCAATCCACCCAGATGTGTATTTAAGTTGACACCTTAGATAAACCATTAATTTAACAATCTCACATCTGTCATGGATACACTCACTCAATCCACGTCTACTAGCATAGCATGGCATAATAAGCGAACATAGAAGTAACTCCCAAAGGTTTGATAATAAAACAGGTAATAGGTACTACCTCATCTACTTCCCAAACCCACAATTTAATTAGATCCTAATCATGCAATGTGTGAGGATTGATCTAATGCAATAAAAACTGGGTAATAGGAAGTATGATCAAAGTGTTACTTGCCTTGCTGATGATCCGCAAAACCTAGCGATTCGAAGTAGCAAGTGGCGCACTCCGGGTACTCTATCGCAAACAAACAAGCATACAATAAGTACTCAACTAATGCACAGGTAAAACTAAAATAAGAGATCTAACCAGAAAGTTCAACTTAAGAACTCCAGTTGGCAAAAAGAATCAAATCGGACGAAGCAACGAAAGACAAACGGCAAAAGAAACAGGCTTTGCTTACTATTCTGGATCTAGGTCAAACTTTACAGAGGCAAAAACTTGTTTGAGTTGATTAAACAGAAAGAGGGTTTTGAGACGAAACTCCAGGCGCTTGAATCGCCTGATTCCGATAAACGAGCGAAAAGTTATACTAGAACGAACATCGGATCAGAAATCGCGATCAAAAAAATCGCGGAATAAATCCGAGAAAAAGAAAAACAACGAACAGATTAATGAATGAACATTCGTTATCTGGATCTAAACGATGAACGCGTTCGTTAAAACGAACGAACGAGTGAACGCTCACTAATTAACCTAAACCGGAAAAAAAACGAAAATAAACCGGACGGTTTTTCGAGGATAACCGGCGGCGGCGGCAGAGTCGACCTCGTCGGCGGCGGGTTCCGGCGGCGGTGGCGGCAGGCGGCGGCGCGGGCGGCTTAGGGTTAGGGTTTGGGCACGGGTGGCGGCTTGGGCTGATTCGGCCCGGGTGGCGCGCTATATAAAGGTCTCCGGCCAGCGGAGTCCTGGTCGGACACGGCCCAAGGACGGTTCGGACTTTTTAAAAAAAATTATTACGCGCAGAAAAACAAACAAAAGGAATACTAAACGGACTCCAAAAATCCCGAAATAAAATTTCCCCGGCTTCTAAAATCAAGCCGCACAGGATGAACATTTATTTGGGGCCTAAATGCAGTTTTGAAAAACACACATTTTTCCTAAATTCAAATAAAATAGCAATTAAATCCAAAATAGAATCTTATTTGATTTTATTATTAAATCCTCAATATTTCTTTATTTTGGGAAAGTCATTTTATTCCCTCTCTCATATTTTTATAATAGAAATAATTGGAGATAAAATAAATAAAATCAAATGATCCTATTTTCAAAATTTGAGAAAACTCAAATATGAAAATAACGAAATCACCAACTCTCTCCGAGGGTCCTTGAGTTGCGTATAATTTTCTAGGATCAACCAAAATGCAATAAAATATGCTATGCAAAAATGATCTATTGTATAACATTCCAAATTGAAAATGTGGGATGTTACAATTTACAAAAACAAAAGAGGTCGAGTTCGTACCAGCTTTTTCTCATCTCAGTCAGTCCATCATATATCATCATAATTGCCTTTCACTTGCAGGACCGAACGATGTGAGTAATAATAAGAGCGCACGTGCATTGGACTAAGCTAGAATCTGCGAGCATTCAATAAACAGGAGAAGACAAGGCAATATGAGCTCTTTTGTCAGATAAACAATAATGCATATAAGAGCCACTTCAACAATTTAATCATGGTCTTCTCCTACTGACCCCCAAAGAAAAGAAAAGAAATAAAACTATTTACACGGGAAAGCTCCCAACAAGCAAAAGAAGAATGGGAAATATTTTTAGGTTTTCTTTTTTAATTACTACTACAAGCATGGAAAGTAAATTAATTAAAAGCTACAACTAATTTTTTGGGGTTTTTCTTAAGGTTTATCAAACACACAAGAAGAAAGCATAAAAGGAAATAAACTAGCATGGATAATACAATGAAAAAGTATGAGCACCGACATCTAGCAATGAGTGTGTGTGAACATAAATGTAATGTCGGTGAGAAATACGTACTCCCCCAAGCTTAGGCTTTTGGCCTAAGTTGGTCTATGGCCACGGCTGGCCTGGCTGATATCCATAATAATAGTTGGGATCGTACTGTGATGCAGTGGCTATCGCCTCCTGAGCTGCAGCGTGGCAACGAGCGGCCTCCGCTCTCCTCTCGTACTCATCTGCCTCATCTCTGGTAATAGTATATCCTCCTCTTGCCTCCTCACAAAAGAGCTTGTGAGCTCATAATACTGGGGGCATTTGTCTGCCTCAAAGTCCTCAAGATCGGCATTACGCAAATATGCGTTAAATTCTTCTTTAATTCTCGCTTGATCCATAAAATTTTCAGAAAGCCACTCACAAGGACGCATTGGAGCGTCTCTTGGTGGCTCTTCGTCAGCATCACGCATTGCAAGCCTGGGTCCTTGCTTCTTTGAAGAACCACCTTGGAACATTTTCCTAAACATATTTCTTCCTCTGAAAAAATTCTGAAAATTTTTAGTGACTTCAAAATAAAAGTAAACCAAACTCAATAATATTGATAGCAACTACTCCTACAAGTGCCTAGGGCCTATATCATGCATCAAAACTACTTTTGACCATATAAATTTGACATGCAAGCTCAAGAATAGGGTCACCTAAGCAACACAAATTTGCAATGAATAAAGCACTAGAACAAAAACTAATTGGACCAATGGAGGAGTCACATACCAAGGAACAATCTCCCCAAGCACTTTTGTGAGAGGTGCTTTGAGCAAGGAGATCAAAAATGGCAGCAAAACGAGCTTGGACTCGGGTTTGAGTTGGTTTTTCGTGTTTGGGGGAGGAAGATGAAGTGTGTGGCTGAAGGAATAAGTGGAGGAGGGCCACCATGGGCCCACGAGGCAGGGGGCACGCCCTAGGGGGGTGGGCGCGCCCTCCACCCTCGTGGCAAGGTGGTTGGCCCCCCTGGTGTGTTCTCAGTTCCATAAATCCTCAAATATTCTATAAAAAATCATATTTAATTTTCAGGGCATTTGGAGAACTTTTATTTTCGAGGTATTTTTATATTGCACGGATAGTCAGATAACAGACAAAGAATTATTTATTTTATTTTATTTCATATAAATAACGAAAAGTAAAAGTGGGGCACAGAAGGTTGTGCTTCTAGTTTCATCCATCTCATGCTCGTCAAAAAGAATCCACTAACAAGGTTGATCAAGTCTTGTTAACAAACTCATTCCGATTAACATGAAACTGGAGAAATTTCAAATAACACTAGGTTACCTCAATGGGGATATGCACATCCCCAATAATAAGTATATCACATTTCTTCTTGACAGTAGGGAGAGGAAATTCAAAACCTCCAAAAATAATCGATGGAATTTTTCCTATAGAATTGATACTATGAACTTGAGGTTGTTTTCTCGAAAAGTGTATCGTATGCTCATTACCATTAACATGAAAAGTGACGTTGCCTTTGTTGCAATCAATAACAGCCCCTACAGTATTAAGAAAAGGTCTTCCAAGAATAATAGACATACTATCGTCCTCGGGAATATCAAGAATAACAAAGTTCGTTAAAATAGTACGTTTGCAACCACAACAGGCACATCCTCACAAATATCGACATGTATAGCAGTTGATTTATCAGCCATTTGCAAAGATATTTCAGTAGGTGTCAACTTATTCAAGTCAAGTCTACGATATAAAGAGAGGCATAACACTAACACCGGCTCCAAGATCACATAAAGCAGTTTTAACATAGTTTCTTTTAATGGAGCATGGTATAGTAGGTACTCCTGGATCTCCAAGTTTCTTTGGTATTCCACCCTTAAAAGTATAATTATCAAGCATGGTGGAAATTTCAGCTTCTGGTATTTTTCTTTTATTTGTAATAATATCTTTCATGTACTTAGCATAAGGATTGGTTTTGAGTATATCAGTTAATCGCATACGTAAAAAGATAGGTCTAATCATTTCAGCAAAGTGCTCAAAATCCTCATCATCTTTTTCTTGGATGGTTTGGGAGGAAAAGGCATGGGTTTCTGAACCCAAGGTTCTCTTTCTTTACCATGTTTCCTAGCAGCAAAGTCTTTCTTATCATAACGTTGATTCTTTGATTATGGGTTATCAAGATCAACATCATGTTCAATTTCTACATCATTATCATTACTAGGTTGAGCATTATTATGAACATCATCATTAACATTTTCATTAGGTTCATGTTCATTACCAGATTGAGTTTCAGCATCAGAAATAGAAATATCATTTGGATTATCAGGTGGTTCAGCAATAGGTTCACTAGAAGTTTGCACAGTTCTATCATTTTTCTTTTTCTTCTTTTTTGAAGAACTAGGTGCATCAATATTATTTCTCTGAGAATCTTGTTCAATTCTCTTAGGGTGGCCTTCAGGATACAAAGGTTCTTGAGTCATTCTACCAGTTCTAGGAGCCACTTTAACAGCATAATCATTTTTCTTACTATTCATCTCATTGAGCAATTCTTTTTGAGCTTTAAGTACTTGTTCTACTTGAGTGGTAACCATAAAAGCATGTTTGCTAACAAGTTTAAGTTCACCTCTAATATTAGTCATATAATCACCCAAGTATTTAATCATATCAGCATCTTGTTTTAATTGTCTACCAAAATAAGCATTGAAGTCTTCTTGTTTAAACATAAAATTATCAAACTCATCCAAGCATTGACTAGACATTTTAGTAGGAGGGATTTCAGCTTTATCATATCTATAGAGAGAATTTACCTTTACTACCTATGTCAGGTTATCGAGGTCTGGAGGTTCTTCAATAAATAAAGGATTAAGATCATATATTTCTTCATCAGACGGTAAATTGAGACCATGTATTTCTTCAATAGGAGGTAAATTCTTAACATCTTCAGCTTTAATACCTTTTTCTTTCATAGATTTCTTTGCCTCTTGCATATCTTCGGGACTGAGAAATAGAATACCTCTCTTCTTCGGAGTTGGTTTAGGAAAAGGATCATTAATTGGAGCAGGAGCTGGCTCAGGAGCTGACTCAGGAGGTGCCCAATTATTTTCATTTGTTAACATACTATTCAATAAGGTTTCAGCTTCATCCGGTGTTCTTTCCCTGAAAAGAGAACCAGCACAACTATCCAGGTAATCTCTGGAAGCATCGATTAGTCCATTATAAGAGATATCAAGTATTTCATTTTTCTTAAGAGGATGATCAGGCAAAGCATTAAGTAACTTGAGAAGCCACCCCCAAGCTTGTGGGAGAATCTCTTCTTTAATTTGCACAAAGTTGTATATTTCCTTTAAAGCAGCTTGTTTCTTATGAGCAGGGAAATATTTAGCAGAGACGTAATAAATCATATCCTGGGGACTACGCACACAACCAGGATCAAGAGAATTAAACCATATCTTAGCATCACCCTTTAATGAGAACGGAAATATTTTAAGGATATAAAAGTAGCGAGATCTCTCATCATTAGTGAACAGGGTGGCTATATCATTTAATTTAGTAAGATCTGCTACAACAGTTTCAGATTCATAGCCATGAAAAGGATCAGATTCAACCAAAGTAATTATATCAGGATCAACACAGAATTCATAATCCTTATCAGCAACACAGATAGGTGAAGTAGCAAAAGAAGGGTCAGGTCTCATCCTAGCATTTGGAGATTGCTTATTCCATTTAGCTAATAACCTTTTGAGTTCATATCTATCTTTGCAAGCTAAAATAGCTAAAGAAGCATCTTGATCAAATAAATAACCCTCGGGAATAACAAGTGATTCTTCATCATCACTTTTATCTTCATAATCAGATTCAATATTTTCAATCTCTCTACCCCTAGCAAGTCGTTCCTCGAGAAAATCACTAAGTGGCATAGTAGTATCAGGCATAGAGGTAGTTTCATCATAAGTATCATGTATAGCAGAAGTAGCATCATCAATAACATGTGACATATCAGAACGAATAGCAGAAGCAGGTGTAGGTGTCGCAAGCTTACTCATAACAGAAGGTGAATCAAGTGCAGAGCTAGATGGCAGTTCCTTACCTCCCCCCGTAGTTGAGGGATAGATCTTGGTTTTTGGATCTCTCAAGTTCTTCATAGTGTCCAGCAGATATAAATCCCAAGTGACTCAAAGAATAGAGCTATGCTCCCCGGCAACGGCGCCAGAAATTAGTCTTGATAACCCACAAGTATAGGGGATCGCAACAGCTTTCGAGGGTAGAGTATTCAACCCAAATTTATTGATTCGACACAAGGGGAGCCAAAGAATATTCTCAAGTATTAGCAGTTGAGTTGTCAATTCAACCACACCTGGAAACTTAGTATCTGCAGCAAAGTGTTTAGTAGCAAAGTAATATGATAGTGATGGTAACGGTAACAAAAGAGTAATGAAAGCAAAGTAATGTTTTTGGTGTTTTGTAGTGATTGTAACAATAGCAACGTGAAAGTAAATAAGCGTAAACCAGTATATGGAAAGCTCGTAGGCATCAGATCAATGATGGATAATTATGCCAGATGCGGTTCATCATGTAACAGTCATAACATAGGGTGACACAGAACTAGCTCCAATTCGTCAATGTAATGTAGGCATGTATTCCGAATATAGTCATACGTGCTTATGGAAAAGAACTTGCATGACATCTTTTGTCCTACCCTCCCGTGGCAGCGGGGTCCTAATGGAAACTAAGGGATATTAAGGCCTCCTTTTAATAGAGAACCAGAACAAGCATTAGCACATAGTGAATACATGAACTCCTCAAACTACGGTCATCACTGGTAAGTATCCCGATTATTGTCACTTCGGGGTTAACGGATCATAACACATAATAGGTGACTATAGACTTGCAAGATAGGATCTAGAACTCTCATATATTGATGAAGACATGATATGTTCAGATCTAAAATCATGGCACTCGGGCCTAGTGACAAGCATTAAGCATAGCAAAGTCATAGCAACATCAATCTCAGAACATAGTGGATACTAGGGATCAAACCCTAACAAAACTAACTCGATTACATGGTGAATCTCATCCAACCCATCACCGTCCAGCAAGCCTACGATGGAATTACTCACGCACGGCGGTGAGCATCATGAAATTGGTGATGGAGGATGGTTGATGATGATGATGGCAACGAATCCCCCTCTCCGGAGCCCCGAACGGACTCCAGATCAGCCCTCCCTAGAGGTTTTAGGGCTTGGCAGCGGCTCCGTATCGTAAAATGCGATGATTTCTTCTCTGTTATTTTTTTCTCCCCGAAAGCAGTTATATAGAGTTGGAGTTGGAGTCGGGGGGTCTCCAGGGGGCCCACGAGGTAGGGGGCGCGCCCTAGGGGGGGCGCCCCCCACCCTCGTGAGAAGGGTGTGGGCCCCCTGGCCTTCATCTTTGGCAAGGATTTTTTTATTATTTATTGTAAGGTATCCCGTTGAGTTTCGGGTCATTCTGAGAACTTTTGTTTTCTGCACATAAAACAACATCATGGCAATTCTGCTGAAAACAGCGTCAGTCCGGGTTAGTTTCATTCAAATCATACAAGTTAGAGTCCAAAACAAGGGCAAAAGTGTTTGGAAAAGTAGATACGTTGGAGACGTATCAGTGACAAGGAGCGCCTGCTCCGTGGCTGTACTGCACTCGAGTACCTTCATCTTCAGGCGATCAATGGGTTGAGTAGCTTCCACTTCACCTCCATCACTCTCCAGACTATTTATGTGTGTTGCTGGTGCGGCAGGAAGACATCAAAAGATGTGTACCATAGTATGGTCATTGAGGACACACCTGCACTTGAGAGATTACTTGTAGTTGATCAAGAAGGTCCAACAACAATCAATGTTATTTCTGCGCCGAAATTGACAGTGGTGGGCTACTCGTCTGACAAATACTCCGAACTTGTTATTGGTGTTGGGGAACGCAGTATTTCAAAAAAATTACCTACGATCATGCAAGATCTATCTAGGAGATGCATAGCAACAAGCGGGGAGAGTGTGTCCACGTGCCCTCGTAGACCGAAAGCGGAAGCGTTTAGTAACGCGGTTGATGTAGTCGAACGTCTTCGCAATCCAACCGATCCAAGCACCAAACGTACGACACCCCCGCCTTCAGCACACGTTCAGCTCGATGACGTCCCTCGATCTCTTGATCCAGTTGAGGACGAGGGAGAGTTCTATAGGAAATATGCCCTAGAGGCAATAATAAAGTTATTATTTATTTCCTTATTTCATGATAAATGTTTATTATTCATGCTAGAATTGTATTAACCGGAAACATAATACATGTGTGAATACATAGACAAACATAGTGTCACTAGTATGCCTCTACTTGACTAGCTCATTGATCAAAGATGGTTAAGTTTCCAAACCATAGACATGAGTTGTTATTTGATCAATGGGATCACATCATTAGGAGAATGATGTGATTGACTTGA
Source organism: Triticum aestivum (assembly GCF_018294505.1). Classification (NCBI taxonomy): domain Eukaryota; kingdom Viridiplantae; phylum Streptophyta; class Magnoliopsida; order Poales; family Poaceae; genus Triticum; species Triticum aestivum. Next base: position 243,848,906 of record NC_057806.1, read on the forward strand.
CCCATTCCGTTAGCTTAGCACTTGATCATTTTTGTTTACTGCTATTGCTTTCTTCATGACTTATACATTTCTTATGACTATGAGATTATGCAACTCCCGAATACCGGAGGAACACTTTGTGTGCTACCAAATGTCACAACGTAACTGGGTGATTATAAAGGTGCTCTACAGGTGTCTCCGATGGTACTTGTTGACTTGGCATAGATCAAGATAGGATTTGTCACTCCGATTGTCGAAGAGGTATCTCTAGGCCCTCTCGGTAATGCACATCACTATAAGCCTTGCAAGCAATGCAACTAGTAAAGAGACTTGCCGGTAACGAGATTGAACTAGGTATTGGGATACCGACGATCGAATCTCGGGTAAGTAACATACCGATGACAAAGAGAACAATGTATAGTGTTATGCGGTTTGACCGATAAAGATCTTCATAGAATATGTAAGAACCAATATGAGCATCCAGGTTCTGCTATTGGTTATTGACCGGAGACATGTCTCGGTCATGTCTACATAGTTCTCGGACCCGTAGGGTCCGCACGCTTAAAGTTCTGGGACGATCAGTTTTATGAGTTTATATGTTTTGCTGTACCGAAGGTAGTTCGGAGTCCCGGATATGATCACGGACATGACGAGGAGTCTTGAAATGGTCGAGACATGAAGATTGATATATTGGAAGCCTACATTTGGACATCGGAAGAGTTCCGGGTAAAATCGGGATTTTACCGGAGTACCGAAGGGGTTACCGGAACCCCCCGGTGGCTAATGGGCCTTGTTGGTCCATAAGGGAAAGAGAGAGGGGCCGGCCAAGGGCAGGCAGCGTGCCCCTCCCCTCTGGTCCGAATTGGACTAGCAGAGGGGGGGTGCCCCCTTTCCTTCTCTTTCTCTCCCTTCCTTTCCCCCTCCTAGTAGGAGTAGGAAAGAGGGGAATCCTACTTCTACTAGGAGGAGGATTCCTCCTCCTGGCGCACCAACAAGGGCCGGCTAGCCTCCCCCTTGCTCCTTTATATACAGGGGCAGGGGGCCACCTCTGGACACACAAGTTGATCACAAAGATCTCTCCCGGCCGTGTGCGGTGCCCCCCTCCACCATAATCCACCTCAGTCATACTGTAGCGGTGCTTAGGCGAAGCCCCGTCACGGTAGCTTCATCAACATCGTCACCACGTTGTCGTGCTGACGAAACTCTTCCCCGAGCTCTACTGAATCATGAGTTCGCGGGATGTCACCGAGTTGAACGTGTGCTGAACGCGGAGGTGTCGTACATTCGGTACTGAGGATCGGTCGATCATGAAGACGTACGACTACATCAACCGCGTTGTCATAACGCTTCTGCTTAACGGTCTACGAGGGTACGTGGACGACACTCTCCCCTCTCTTGCTATGCATCACCATGATCCTGCGTGCGCGTAGGAAATTTTTTGAAATTACTACGTTCCCCAATAGTGGCATCCGAGCCTGGTTTTATGCGTAGATGTTATATGCACGAGTAGAACACAAGTGAGTTGTGGACGATACAAGTCATACTGCTTACCAGCATATCATACTTTGGTTCAGCGGTATTGTTTGATGAAGCGGCCTGGACCGACATTACGCGTACGCTTACGCGAGACTGGTTCTACCGACGTGCTTTGCACATAGGTGGCTGGTGGGTGTCAGTTTCTCCAACTTTAGTTGAACCGAGTGTGGCTACGCCCGGTCCTTGAGAAGGTTAAAACAACACTCACTTGACGAACTATCATTGTGGTTTTGATGCGTAGGTAAGAACGGTTTTGGTCAGCCCGTAGCAGCCACATAAAACTTGCAACAACAAAGTAGAGGACGTCTAACTTGTTTTTGCAGGGCATGTTGTGATGTGATATGGTCAAGACATGATGCTATATTTATTGTATGAGATGATCATGTTTTGTATCGGAGTTATCGGCAACTGGCAGGAGCCATATGGTTGTCGCTTTATTGTATGCAATGCAATCGCACTGTAATTGCTTTACTATATCACTAAGCGGTAGCGATAGTCGTAGAAGCAATAGTTGGCGAGACGACAACGATGCTACGATGGAGATCAAGGTGTCGCGCTGGTGAAGATGGTGATCATGACAGTGCTTCGGAGATGGAGATCAAAAGCACAAGATGATGATGGCCATATCATATCACTTATATTGATTGCATGTGATATTTATCTTTTATGCATCTTATTTTGCTTTGATTGATGGTAGCATTATAAGATGATCTCTCACTAAATTTCAAGATAGAAGTGTTCTCCCTGAGTATGCACCGTTGCCAAAGTTCGTCGTGTCGAGACACCACGTGATGATCGGGTGTGATAAGCTCTACGTCCATCTACAACGGGTGCAAGCCAGTTTTGCACACGCAGAATACTCGGGTTAAACTTGACGAGCCTAGCATATGCAGATATGGCCTCGGGACACTGAGACCGAAAGGTCGAGCATGAATCATATAGTAGATATGATCAACATAGTGATGTTCACCATTGAAAACTACTCCATCTCACATGATGATCGGACATGGTTTAGTTGATATGGATCACGTGATCACTTAGATGATTAGAGGGATGTCTATCTAAGTGGGAGTTCTTAAGTAATATGATTAATTGAACTTAAATTTATCATGAACTTAGTACCTGACAGTATTTTGCTTATCTATGTTGTCCTAGATAGATGGCCCGTGTTGTTGTTCCGTTGAATTTTAATGCGTTCCTTGAGAAAGCAAAGTTGAAAGATGATGGTAGCAATTACACGAACTGGGTCCGTAACTTGAGGATTATCCTCATTGCTGCACAGAAGAATTATGTCCTGGAAGCACCGCTGGGTGCCAGGCCTGCTGCAGATGCTATTGATGACGTTAAGAACGTCCGGCAGAGTAAAGCTTATGACTACTTGATAGTTTAGTGTGCCATGCTTTACGGCTTAGAACCGGGACTTCAACGACGTTTTGAATGTCATGGAGCATCAAGTTCCAGGTACTAAGTTCATGATATAAGTTCCAGGAGTTGAAGTTAATATTTCAAGCAAATGCACGAATTGAGAGATATGAAGTCTCCAATAAGTTCTATAGCTGCAAGATGGAGGAGAATAGTTCTGCCAGTGAGCATATACTCAAAATGTCTGGGTATCATAATCACTTGACTCAACTGGGAGTTAATCTTCCTGTTAATAATTTCATTGACAGAGTTATTCGATCACTGCCACCAAGCTACAAAAGCTTCGTGACGAACTATAATATGCAAGGGATGAATAAGACAATTCCCGAGCTCTTCGTGATGCTAAAGGTTGCGGAGGTAGAAATCAAAAAGGAGCATCAAGTGTTGATGGTTAACAAAACCACGAGCTTCAAGAAGAAGGGTAAAGGGAAGAAGAAGGGGAACTTCAAGAAGAACAGCAAACAAGTTGTTGCTCGGGAGAAGAAACTCAAGTCTGGACCTAAGCCTAAGACTGAGTGCTTCTACTGCAAACAGACTGGTCACTGGAAGCTGAACTGCCCCAAGTATTTGGCGGATAAGAAGGATGGCAAGGTGAACAAAGGTATATGTGATATACATGTTATTGATGTGTACCTTACCAGAGCTCGCAGTAGCACCTGGGTATTTGATACTGGTTCTGTTGCTAATATTTGCAACTCGAAACAGGGACTACGGATTAAGCGGAGACTGGCTAAGGACAAGGTGATGATGCGCGTGGGAAATGGTTCCAAAGTCGATGTGATCGCCGTCAGCACGCTACCTCTACATCTACCTTCGGGATTAATTTTAGACCTAAATAATTGTTATTTGGTGCCAGCGTTAAGCATGAACATTATATCTGGATCTTGTTTGATACGAGACAGTTATTCATTTAAATCTGAGAATAATGGTTGTTCTATTTATATGAGTAATATCTTTTATGGTCATGCACCCTTGAGGAGTGGTCTATTTTTGTTGAATCTCGATACTAGTGATACACATATTCATAATGTTGAAGCCAAAAGATGCAGAGTTGATAATGATAGTGCAACTTATTTGTGGCACTGCCGTTTGGGTCATATTGGTATAAAGCGCACGAAGAAACTCCATACTGATGGACTTTTGGAATCACTTGATTATGAATCACTTGGTACTTGCGAACCATGCCTTATGGGCAAGATGACTAAAGCGTCGTTCTCCGGAACTATGGAGCGAGCAACAGATTTGTTGGAAATCATACATACTGATGTATGTGGTCCAATGAATATTGAGGCTTGCGGCGGGTATCGTTATTTTCTCACCTTCACAGATGATTTGAGCAGATATGGGTATATCTACTTGATGAAACATAAGTCTAAAACATTTGAAAAGTTCAAAGAATTTCAGAGTGAAGTGGAAAATCATCATAACAAGAAAATAAAGTTTCTATGATCTGATCGTGGAGGAGAATATTTGAGTTACGAGTTTGGTCTACATTTGAAACAATGTGGAATAGTTTCGCAACTCACGCCACCCGGAACACCATAGCGTAATGGTGTGTCCGAACGCCGTAATCGTACTTTACTAGATATGGTGCGATCTATGATGTCCCTTACTGATTTACCGCTATCATTTTGGGGTTATGCTTTTGAGACGGCTGCATTCACGTTAAATAGGGCGCCATCAAAATCCGTTGAGACGACGCCTTATGAACTATGGTTTGGCAAGAAACCAAAGTTGTCGTTTCTTAAAGTTTGGGGCTGCGATGCTTATGTGAAAAAGCTTCAACCTGATAAGCTCGAACCCAAATCGGAGAAATGTGTCTTCATAGGGTACCCAAAGGAAACTGTTGGGTACACCTTCTATCACAGATCCGAAGGCAAGACATTCATTGCTAAGAATGGATCCTTTCTAGAGAAGGAGTTTCTCTCGAAAGAAGTGAGTGGGAGGAAAGTAGAACTTGATGAGGTAATTGTACCTGCTCCTTATTGGAAAGTAGTTTGTCACAGAAACCGGTTCCTGTGACACCTACACCAATTAGTGAGGAAGCTAATGATGATGATCATGAAACTTCAGATCAAGTTACTACCGAACCTCATAGGTCAACCAGAGAAAGATCCGCACCAGAGTGGTACGGTAATCCTGTTCTGGAAGTCATGTTACTTGACCATGACGAACCTACGAACTATGAGGAAGCGATGATGAGCCCAGATTCCGCAAAATGGCTTGAGGTCATGAAATCTGAGATGGGATCCATGTATGAGAACAAAGTGTGGACTTTGGTTGACTTGCCCGATGATCAGCAAGCCATTGAGAATAAATGGATCTTCAAGAAGAAGACTAACACTGACGGTAATGTTACAGTCTATAAAGCTCGACTTGTTGCGAAAGGTTTTTGACAAGTTCAAGGAGTTGACTACGATGAGACCTTCTCACCTGTAGCGATGCTTAAGTCCGTCTGAATCATGTTAGCAATTGCCGCATTTTATGATTATGAAATTTGGCAAATGGATGTAAAGACTGCATTCCTGAATGGATTTCTGGAAGAAGAGTTGTATATGATGCAACCTGAAGTTTTTATCGATCCAAAGGGTACTAACAAAGTGTGCAAGCTCCAGGGATCCATTTATGGACTGGTGCAAGCCTCTCGGAGTTGGAATAAATGTTTTGATAGTGTGATCAAAGCATATGGTTTTATACAGACTTTTGGAGAAGCCTGTTTTTACAAGAAAATGAATGGGAGCTCTGTAGCATTTCTAATATTATATGTGGATGACATATTGTTGATTGGAAATGATATAGAATTTCTTGATAGCATAAAAGGATACTTGAATAAAAGTTTTTCAATGAAAGACCTTGGTGAAGCTGCTTATATATTGGGCATCAAGATCTATAGAGATAGATCAAGACGCTTAATTGGACTTTCACCAAGCACATACCTTGATAAAGTTTTGAAGAAGTTCAAAATGGATCAAGCTAAGAAAGGGTTCTTGCCTGTGTTACAAGGTGTGAAGTTGAGTAAAACTCAATGCCCGACCACTTCAGAAGATAGAGAGAAAATGAAAAGTGGTCCCTATGCTTCAGCCATAGGCTCTATAATGTATGCAATGTTGTGTACCAGACCTGATGTGTGCCTTGCTATTAGCCTAGCAGGGAGGTACCAAAGTAATCCAGGAGTGGATCACTGGACAGCGGTCAAGAACATCCTGAAGTACCTAAAAAGGACCAAGGATATGTTTCTCGTTTATGTAGGTGACAAAGAGCTCATCATAAATGGTTACATTGATGCAAGCTTTGGCACTAATCCGGACGATTCTAAATCGCAAACCGGATACGTGTTTATATTAAATGGTGGAGCTGTCAGTTGGAGCAGTTCTAAACAGAGCGTCGTGGCGGGATCTACATGTGAAGCGGAGTACATTGTTGTTTTGGAAGAAGCAAATGAAGGAGTCTAGATGAAGGAGTTCATATCTGATCTAGGTGTCATACCTAGTGCATCGGGTCCAATGAAAATCTTTTGTGACAATACTGGTGCAATTACCTTGGCAAAGGAATCCAGATTTCACAAAAGAACCAAGCACATCAAGAGACGCTTCAACTCCATCCGGGATCAAGTCCAGGTGGGAGACATAGAGATTTGCAAGATACATACGGATCTGAATGTTCCAGACCCGTTGACTAAGCCTCTTCCACGAGCAAAACATGATCAGCACCAAGGCTCCATGGGTGTTAAAATCATTATTGTGTAATCTAGATTATTGACTCTGGTGCAAGTGGGAGACTGGAGGAAATATGCCCTAGAGACAATAATAAAGTTATTATTTATTTCCTTATTTCATGATAAATTTTTATTATTCATGCTAGAATTGTATTAACCGGAAACATAATACATGTGTGAATACATAGACAAACATAGTGTCACTAGTATGCCTCTACTTGACTAGCTCATTGATCAAAGATGGTTAAGTTTCCAAACCATAGACATGAGTTGTTATTTGATCAATGGGATCACATCATTAGGAGAATGATGTGATTGACTTGACCCATTCCGTTAGCTTAGCACTTGATCGTTTTTGTTTACTGCTATTGCTTTCTTCATGACTTATACATGTTCTTATGACTATGAGATTATGCAACTCCCGAATACCGGAGGAACACTTTGTGTGCTACCAAACATCACAACGTAACTGGGTGATTATAAAGGTGCTCTATAGGTGTCTCCGATGGTACTTGTTGAGTTGGCATAGATCAAGATTAGGATTTGTCACTCCGATTGTCGGAGAGGTATCTCTGGGCCCTCTCGGTAATGCACATCACTATAAGCCTTGCAAGCAATGCAACTAATGAGTTAGTTGCAGGATAGTGCATTACGAAATGAGTAAAGAGACTTGTCGGTAACGAGATTGAACTAGGTATTGGGATACCGACGATCAAATCTCGGGCAAGTAACATACCGATGACAAAGAGAACAACGTATAGTGTTATGTGGTTTGACCGATAAAGATCTTCGTAGAATATGTAGGAACCAATATGAGCATCCAGGTTCCGCTATTGGTTATTAACCGGAGACATGTCTCGGTCATGTCTACATAGTTCTCAAACCCGTAGGGTCCGCACGCTTAAAGTTCTGGGACGATCGGTTTTATGAGTTTATATGTTTTGATGTACCGAAGGTAGTTCGGAGTACCGGATATGATCATGGACATTACAAGGAGTCTCAAAATGGTCGAGACATGAAGATTGATATATTGGAAGCCTACATATTTGGACATCGGAAGAGTTCCGGGTAAAATCAGGATTTTACCAGAGTACCAGAGGGGTTACCGAAACCCCCCAGGGGCTAATGGGCCTTGTTGGGCCATAAGGGAAAGAGAGAGGGGTCGGCCTAGGGCAGGCACAGGACCCCCTCCCCTCTGGTCCGAATTGGACTAGGAGAGGGGGGGAGGCGCCCCCCTTTCCTTCTCTTTCTCTCCCTTCCTTTCCCCCTCCTAGTAGGACTAGGAAAGAGGGGAATCCTACTCCTACTAGGAGGAGGATTCCTCCTCCTGGCGCACCAACAAGGGCCGGCCAGCCTCCCCCTTGCTCCTTTATATACAAGGGCAGGGGGCACCTCTAGACACACAAGTTGATCACAAAGATCTCTCCCAGCCGTGTGCGGTGCCCCCCTCCACCATAATCCACCTCGGTCATACTGTAGCGGTGCTTAGGCGAAGCCCTTTCACGGTAGCTTCCTCAACATCGTCACCACGCCGTCGTGCTGACGAAACTCTTCCCCGAGCTCTACTGGATCGTGAGTTTGCGGGACGTCACCGAGCTGAATGTGTGCTGAACGCGGAGGTGCCGTACGTTCGGTACTGAGGATCGGTCAATCGTGAAGACGTACGACTACATCAATCGCGTTGTCATAACGCTTCCGCTTAACGGTCTACGAGGGTATGTGGACGAGACTCTCCCCTCTCGTTGCTATGCATCACCATGATCCTGCGTGTGCGTAGGATTTTTTTTGAAATTATGACGTTCCCCAACAAGTTCCATCAGCACGACAGCATGGCGACGGTGATGATGAAGTTACCGGCGCAGGGCTTCGCCTAAGCACTACGGCGATATGACCGAGGTGTGTAACTGTGGAGGGGGGGCACCACACACGGCGAAGAGAAGACTTGGTGTGCCTTTGGAGTTGATATGTTTCCAACGTATCTATAATTTTTTATTGTTCCATGCTATTATCTTATCAATCTTGGATGTTTTATTTGCATTTATATGCTATTTGATATGATTTTTGGGACTAACCTATTAACCTAGAGCCCAGTGCCAGTTTCTGTGTTTTCCTTGTTTTGAGTATTGCAGAAAAGGAAAACCAAACGGAGTCCAATTGACCTTGTTTCCCTTGTTTTATATGATGTTTGGACCATAAGAAGCCCACGGAGTATCGGAGATGGGCCAGAAGAGTCCCGAGGCACCCACGAGGGTGGGGGCACGCCCTACCCCGCTGGGTGCGCTCCCCTACCTCATGGCCGCCTCGGAGACCCCCTGACTTGTTCCTAACTCCAACACCTTTGATATATACCCAAAATTCCAGAAAGAAACCTAGATCAGGAGTTCAGCTGCCACAAGCCTCTGTAGCCACCGAAAACCAATCTAGACCCGTTCCGGCACCCTGCCGGAGGGGGAATCCCTCTCCGGTGGCCATCTTCATCATCCCGGCGCTCTCCATGACGAGGAGGGAGTAGTTCACCCTCGGGGGTGAGTGTATGTACTAGTAGCTATGTGTTTGATCTCTCTCTCTCTCTCGTGTTCTTGATTTGGCACGATCTTGATGTATCGCGAGCTTTGCTACTATAGTTGGATCTTATGATGTTTCTCCCCCTCTACTCTCTTATAATGGATTGAGTTTTCCCTTTGAAGTTATCTTATCGAATTGAGCCTTTAAGGATTTGAGGACACTTGATGTGTGTCTTGCATGTGCTTATATGTGGTGACAATGGGATATTCACGTGATCCACTTGATGTATGTTTTGGTGATCAACTTGCGAGTTCCGTGACCTCGTGAACTTATGCATAGGGGTTGGCACACGTTTTCGTCTTGACTCTCCGGTAGAAACTTCCAGGCACTCTTTGAAGTTCTTTACGTTGGTTGAGTAGATGAATCTAAGATTGTGTGACGCATATCGTATATTCATACCCACGGATACTTGAGGTGAGATTGGAGTATCTAGCTGACATTAGGGTTTTGGTTGATTTGTGTCTTAAGGTGTTATTCTAGTACGAACTCCAGGATAGATTGAACGGAAAGAATAGCTACGTGTTATTTTACTGCGGACTCTTGAATAGATTGATCAGAAAGAATAACTTTGAGGTGGTTTCGTACCCTACAATAATCTCTTCGTTTGGTCTCCGCTATTAGTGACTTTGGAGTGACTCTTTGTTGCATGTTGAGGGATACTTATATGATCCAATTATGTTATTATTGTCGAGAGAACTTGCACTAGTGAAAGTATGAACCTTAGACCTTGTTTCCTAGCATTGCAATACCGTTTACGCTCACTTTTATCATTAGTTACCTTGCTGTTTTTATATTTTTAGATTACAAAAACCTATATCTACCATCCATATTGCACTTGTATCACCATCTCTTCGCCGAACTACTGCACCTATACAATTTACCATTGTATTGGGTGTGTTGGGTACACAAGAGACTCTTTGCTATTTGGTTACAGGGTTGTTTGAAAGATACCATCTTCATCCTATGCCTCCCACAGATTGATAAACCTTAGATCATCCACTTGAGGGAAACTTGCTACTGTCCTACAAACCTCTGCACTTGGAGACCCAACAACATCTACAAGAAGAAGATTGTGTAGTAGACATCAGGGGTGCCCCTGCCCACGTATATAAAGGAGGGGGAGATAGAGAGGCCGGCCCTCCTAGGGGCCTGCCAAGTGTAGGGAGGATTCCCTTTCCTTCTCGGAGTAGGAAAGAAGGAAAGGAAGGAGAGGGAGAAGGAAAGGGGGGCCGCGCCCCCACCCCTTGTCCAATTCGGTTTGGGTAGGGGGAGGTGTGCGCCACCTCGTGGCCCTTCTTCCGTCTCTCCACTAAAGCCCAATAAGGCCCATTAACTTCCCCCGGCGAATTCCTGTAAGTCTCCGGTACTCTGAAAAATACCCGAATCACTCGGAACCATTCCGATGTCCGAATATAGCCTTCCAATATATCGATCTTTATCTCTTGACCATTTCGAGACTCCTTGTCATGTCAGCGATCTCATTCGGGACTTCGAACAAACTTCAGTCATCAAATCACATAACTCATAATATAAATCGTCATCGAACGTTAAGCGTGCAGACGCTACGGGTTTGAGAACTATGTAGACATGACCGAGACACATCTCTGGTCAATAACCAATAGTGGAACCTAGATGCTCATATTGGCTCCTACATATTCTACGAAGATCTTTATCGGTCAAACCGCATAACAACATACGTTATTCCCTTTGTCATTGGTATGTTACTTGCCCGAGATTCGGTCGTCGGTATCATCATACCTAGTTCAATCTCGTTACCGGTAAGTCTCTTTACTCGTTCCATAATGCATCATCCTGCAACTAACTCATTAGTCACATTGCTTGCAAGGCTTATAGTGATATGCATTACCAAGAGGACCCAGAGATACCACTCCGATACTCGGACTGACAAATCCTAATCTCGATCTATGCCAACCCAACAAACACCTTTGGAGACACCTGTAGAGCATCTTTATAATCACCCAGTTACGTTGTGACGTTTGATAGCACACAAGTTGTTCAGCCGGTATTCGGGAGTTGCATAATCTCATAGTCAGAGGAACATGTATAAGTCATGAAGAAAGCAACAACAATAAAACTAAACGATCATTATGCTAAGCTAAGGGATGGGTCTTGTCAGAGTAAATGAGCATGGGTAGCCTCATCAGCCCCCCATGGTATTTCAAGACATCAGGGCCGACTGCGCCCCCCACACCTCCCGGACGAACGACTGCTCCCTTGAGCCGGCTGATCCAAGCGGCCGGCTGCTAGAAGGCAGCAGGATACCAGAAGGCGGCTACGAGGCGGCTGGCTTCTAGTAGGCGGCCCCTCGTGCCCTCAAAGTTTGCACCCACATAACTATGAGAGGACGGGGCGTGGCTACAGTGCAACCTGCCACCCCCGAATCCTGGGCTGAGCGCGGCTATAGTACGGGCGTACCTGGTGGACGCCCCCCACCCGGCGGGGTACTATAGCCATGTTGCCCATGACATCACCTATCACCTAGGGAGGTATGCTCCCACGATAGCCTGTAGGTACGGCCTACAGGCGGCGGGCCCTGCCTGTCGGCGAGCCCAGAGGGCGACAGATTCCTAGAAGGCGACAATCGGGGCGGGCCGCCTCCCAGTAGGCGGCCCCCTCCCCCTTGAAGTTCGTGCGTCATTAACCAAAGGAAATGGGGAGTGGCAACAATGAACGCCCACTTGGCGGCGGTATTGTAGCCATGCCCCGACAAAGCATCCGTCACCAGTAGCAAGGATACATTGCGGAGTGATCAACCAGACCCGCAAGTGGCGGGCGCGGCCTGTCGGGCGAGTACACGGTAGCCGGCGGGACCCACCAAGCGGCGGGCCCCAGTAGCTGGCGGAGAAGTCGGCGTTTAGAGAGACTGACGGCTGGATCCTACACCCGGTCGGATTACCATTGTACCCTAGGGGGTAGGCCTATATAAGCCCCCAGGCCACCCATGCAAAGGGTTCAGAATCTCAAGTCACACACACATAGAGAGGGGAAGTAGGGCTAGCCTTGTTCTTCTTCCTCCTCAAGCTAAACAACTCAAGGAGCAATCTTGTAGCTACCATTGTTGAGATAGTGATCATGCGGAGACCCCCGCAGAGCAGGACTAGGGGTGTTATCTCCTAGGAGAGCCCCGAACCTGGGTAAGATCCGTAGGCGTATGCGATCTCGCTCACTCCCGCTTCTAGAGCTCGGCGACGTACTCTTGTCCCTCTCCATGATTAGCCATCCTTTGGCATATGTCGCATCACAACCCCGGCATTTGGTGCCCACCATGGGGCAAGGTGCATAGTTGTCCGGAAACAGGTTCTGGATGGGAACCCTTTTCCTTCCCAGCGAACGCAGCCAGCCCGGCATGCCGGATGGCGTCTGTGTCGACACGCTGCACGGCGCAGAAGCCTCTTGCTCCGCGAGCACTCTTGTTGGGGATCGTAGCAGAAATTCAAATAAAATTCCTACGTTTCACCAAGATCAATCTATGGAGAGACTAGCAACAAGAGAGAGGAGTGCATCTACATACCCTTGTAGATTGCTAAGCGGAAGCGTTGCGAGAACGTGGTTGGTGGAGTCGTACACGCAGCCATTCAGATCGCGGTCGATTTCGATCTAAGCGCCGAACAACGGCGCCTCCGCGTTCAACACACGTACAGCCCGGTGACGTCTCCCGTGCCTTGATCCAGCAAGGAGAGAGGGAGAGGTTGGGGAAGACTCTGTCCAGCAGCAGCACGATGGCGTGGTGGTGGTGGAGGAGCGCGGTACTCCAGCAGGGCTTCGCCAAGCACTACGAGAAGGAGGGGGGGTATTGGAGGGGAGGGGGCTGCACCAGGTGCAAGGGTCTAGCCGCCCTCCCACCCCTCCACTATTTATAGGTGGGGAGAGAGGGGCTGGCCCCCCTAGATCCCATCTAGGGTTGGGGGCGGCGGCCAAGGGGGGAGGAGTGCCTCCCAAGTCAAGTGGAGGCCCTCCCCCTTAGGGTTTCCCCTCTCCCATGCGCATGGGCCTTGGGGGGCTGGTGCCCCTGGCCCATGAAGGCTAGGGAGCCCCCCTATAGCCCATGCTGTTGTATTGGACGTGGTGGAACATTTTCCGGACCTCCGGACCCCTCTGGAGTCCTCCGGAACCTTCCGGAAGCTTCCCGGTACAATACCGGAAAAAACTGAACTTTTCCTGGAACCCGAACAACAACTTTCCATATATAAATCTTTACCTACAGACCATTCCGGAACTCCTTGTAACGTCCGGGATCTCATCCAGGACTCCGAACAACATTCGGTAACCACGTACATACCTTCCCTATAACCCTAGCGTCATCAAACCTTAAGTGTGTAGACCCTGCGGGCTCGGGAATCATGCAGACATGACCGAGACATCTCTCTGGTCAATAACCAACAGCGGGATCTGGATACCCATGTTGGCTCCCGCATGTTCCATGATGATCTCATCGGATGAACCACGATGTCAAGGATTCAGTCAATCCCGTATACAATTCCCTTTGTGTACCGGTATAGTACTTGTCCGAGATTCGATTGTCGGTATCCCGATACCTTGTTCAATCTCATTACCGGCAAGTCTCTTTACTCGTTCCGTAACACATCATCCCGTGATCAACTCCTTGGTCACATTGTGCACATTATGATGATGTCCTACCGAGTGGGCCCAGAGATACCTCTCCGTTTACACGGAGTGACAAATCCCAGTCTCGATTCGTGCCAACTCAACAGACACTTTCAGAGATACCCGTAGTGCACCTTTATAGCCACCCAGTTACGTTGTGACATTTGGCACACGCAAAGCATTCCTACGGTATCCGGGAGTTGCACAATCTCATGGTCTAAGGAAATGATACTTGACATTAGAAAAGCTTTAGCATACGAACTACACGATCTTGTGCTAGGCTTAGGATTGGGTCTTGTCCATCACATCATTCTCCTAATGATGTGATCCCGTTATCAATGACATCCAATGTCCATGGTCAGGAAACCATGACCATCCATTGATCAACGAGCTAGTCAACTAGAGGCTTACTAGGGACATGTTGTGGTCTATGTATTCACACATGTATTACGGTTTCCGGTTAATACAATTATAGCATGAACAATAGACAATTATCATGAACAAGGAAATACAATAATAACCATTTTATTATTGCCTCTAGGGCATATTTCCTACAGCCTCCCACTTGCACTAGAGTCAATAATCTAGTTCACATCACTATGTGATTGTAATGAATCCAACCCCCATGGGGTATGTTCATATCTCGCTTGTGAGAGAGGTTTATTAGTCAATGGGTCTGAACCTTTCAGATCCATGTGTGCTTTCCAAATCTTTATGTCATCTTGTAGATGCAGCTACCACGCGCTACTTGGAGCTATTCCAAATAACTGCTCTACTATACAAATCCGGTTTACTCCTCAGAGTCATCCGGATTAGTGTCAAAGTTTGCATTGGCATAACCCTTTACGACGAACTCTTTAACCACCTCCATAATCGAGAAAATTCCTTACTCCACTAGGTACTAAGGATAAGTTCGACCGCTGTCGTGTGATCCATTCCTGGATCACTCTTGTACCCCTTGACTGACTCATGGCAAGGCACACTTCAAGTGCGGTACACAGCATAGCATACTATAGAGCCTACGTCTAAAGCATAAGGGACGACCTTCGTCCTTTCTCTCTCTTCTGCCGTGGTCAGGTCTTGAGTCTTACTCAATACTCACACCTTGTAACACAGCCAAGAACTCCTTCTTTGCTGATCTATTTTGAACTCCTTCAAAATCTTGTCACGGTATGTATTCATTTGAAAGTACTATTAAGCATTTTTTATCTATCCTTAGAGATCTTGATGCTCAATGTTCAAGTAGCTTAATCCAGGTTTTCCATCAAAAAACACTTTTCAAATAACCTTGCATGCTTCCAGAAATTCTACATCATTTTTGATCAACAATATGTTAACAACATATACTCATCAAAAATTCTATAGTGCTCCCACTCACTTCTTTGGAAATACAAGTTTATCATAAACCTTGTATAAGCCCAAAATCTTTGATCATCTCATCAAAGCGTACATTCCAACTCCGAGATGCTTACTCCAGTCCTTAGAAGGATTGTTGGAGCTTTGCATACTTGTCAGCATCTTTCTGGATTGACAAAACCTTCTGGTTGTATCACATACAACCTTTCCTCAAGAAAAATGTCGAGGAAACAATGTTTTGACATCCTATCTGCATGATTTCATAAATAATGTAGTAACTGCTAACATAATTCCAACAGACTCTTAGCATCACTACGAGTGAGAAAGTCTCATCGTAGTCAACTCCTTGAACTTGTCAGGAAATATCTTAACGACAAGTCGAGCTTACTTAATGGTGACACTTACCATCATTGTCTGTCTTCCTTTTAAAATCCATCCGCACCTAACAGCCTTATGACCATCAAGTAGTTCTTTCAAAGTCTATACTTTGTTTTATACATGGATCCTCTCTCGGATTTTATGGCTTCGAGCCATTCTTCAGAATATGGGCCCACCATCACTTCTCCATAGCTCGTAGGTTCATTGATGTCTAGCAACATGACTTCCAAGACAGGATTACGTACCACTCTGAAGTAGTATGCATCCTTGTCGACCTATGAGGTTTAGTAGTGACTTGATCCGAAGTTTCATGATCACTATCATAAGCTTCCACTTCAATTGGTGTAGGTGCCACAGGAACAACTTCCTGTGCCCTGCTACACACTAGTTGAAGTGATAGTTCAATAACCTCATCAAGTCTCCACCATCCTCCCACTCAATTCTTTCGAGAGAAACTTTTCCTCGAGAAAGGACCCGTTTCTAGAAACAATCACTTTTGCTTCCGGATCTGAAATAGGAGATATACCCAACTATTTTTGGGTATTCTATGAAAATGCATTTATCCGCTTTGGGTTCGAGCTTATCAGCCTGAAACTTTTTTTCACATAAGCATCGCAGCCCCAAACTTTTAAGAAACGATAGCTTAGGTTTCTCTAAACCATAGTTCATACGGTGTCATCTCAACGGAATTGTGTGGTGCCCTATTTAAAGTGAGTGCGGCTGTCTCCAATGCCTAACCCATAGACGATAGTGGTAATTCGATAAGAGACATCATGGTATGCACCATATCCAATAGGGTGCAGTTGTGATGTTCGGACACACCATCACACTATGGTGGTCCAGGCGGTATTAGTTGTGAAACAATTTCCACAATGTCTTAATTGTGTGCCAAACTCGTAACTCAGATATTCATCTCTATGATCATATCATAGACATTTTATCATCTTGTCACGATGATCTTCAACATCACTCTGAAATTACTTAAACCTTTCAATAATTCAGACTTGTGTTTCATCAAGTAAATATACTCAGCATCTACTCAAATCATATGTGAAGTAAGAACATAATGATATCCACTGCGTGCCTCAGCACTTATTGGACTGCACACATCAAAATGTATTACTTCCAACAAGTTGCTTTCTTGTTCCATCTTACTGAAAACGAGGCCTTTCAGTCATCTTGCCCATGTGGTATGATTTGCATGTCTTAAGTGATTCAAAATCAAGTGAGTCCAAACGATCCATCTGCATGGAGTTTCTTCATGCATATCTACCAATAGACATGGTTCGCATGTCTCAATCTTTTCAAAAACGAGTGAGTCCAAAGATCCATCAACATGGAGCTTCTTCATGCGTTTTATACCAACACGACTCAAATGGCAGTACCACAAGTATGTGGTACTATCATTACTATCTTATATCTTTTGGCATGAACATGTGTATCACTACTAGAGATTCAATAAACCATTCATTTTAGGTGCAAGACCATTGAAGGTATTATTCAAATAAACAGAGTAACCATTATTCTCCTTAAATGAATAACCGTATTGCGATAAACATAATCCAATCATGTCTATGCTCAATGCAAACACCAAATAACAATTATTTAGGTTTAGTACCAATCTCGATGGTAGAGGGAGCATGCGATGCTTGATCACATCAACCTTGGAAACACTTCCAACACATATCGTAATCTCACCTTCAGCTAGTCTCCGTTTATTCCGTAGCCTTTTATTTCGAGTTACTAACACTTAGCAACTGAACTGGTATTTTAATACCCTGGTGCTACTAGGAGTACTAGTAAAGTACACATTAATATAACGTATTTCCAAAATAATTTTGCCGACCTTGCCAGCCTTCTCATCTACCAAGTATCTAGGGTAGTTCTGCTTCAGTGACCGTTCCCCTCATTACAGAAGCACTTAGTCTTGGGTTTGGTTCAACCTTGGGTTTCTTCACTAGAGCAGCAACGGATTTGTCGTCTCATGAAGTATCCCTTCTTACCCTTGCCCTTCTTGAAACTAGTGGTTTAACCATCAACAATTGATGCTCCTACTTGATTTCTACTTTCGCGGTGTCAAACATCGCGAGTTGCTCAAGGATCATCATGTCTATCCCTGATATGTTATAGTTCATCACGAAGCTCCAATAGCTTGGTGGCAGTGACTATGGAGAATCATCACTATCTCATCTGGAAGATTAACTCCCACTCGATTCAAGCGATTGCAGTACTCAGACAATCTGAGCAGATGCTCAATAATTGAGCTTTTCTCCCTTAGTTTGCAGGATTAAGAAACTTGTCAGAGGTCTCATACCTCTTGACGTGGGCACTAGTGTGAGATCCCAATTTTAGTCTTTGGAACATCTCATATGTTCTGCGACATTCCAAAAACGTCTTTGGTGCCACAATTCTAAACGGTTAGTATTACGTACTGAAATATCACGTAGTCATCAAAACGTGTATGTCAGATGTTTCCCAACATCTATAGACGATGCTCGAGGTTCAACACACTGAGCGGTGCATTAAGGACATAACCCTTCTGTGCAGCAATGAGGACAATCCTCGGTTCACAGACCCAGTCCGCATAATTGCTACTGTCAACTCTCAACTATTTTTTTTCTAGGAACATATCTAAAACAGTAGAACCAAAGCGTGAGCTGCAACATAATTTGCAAAGACCTTTTGACTATGTTCATGATAATTAAGTTTGTCTAATCAAATTATTCAATGAACTCCCACTTAGATAGACATCCCTCTAGTCATCTAAGTGATACATGATCCGAGTCAACTAGGCCGTGTCCGATCATCACGTGAGACGGACTAGTCATCATTGGTGAACATCTTCATGTTGATCATATCCACTGTATGACTCATGTTCAACCTTTCGGTCTTCCGTGTTCCGAGGCCATGTCTGTACATGCTAGGCTCGTCAAGTTAACCTAAGTGTATTGCGTGTGTAAATCTGGCTTACACCCGTTGTATGCGAACGTTAGAACCTATCACACTCGATCATCACGTGGTGCTTCGGAACAATGGACCTTAGCAACGGTGCACAGTTAGGGGGAACACTTTCTTGAAATTTTAGTGAGGGATCATCTTATTTATGCTACCGTCGTTCTAAGCAAATAAGATGTAAACATGACAAACATCACATGCAAATCATAAAGTGACATGATATGGCCAATATCATCTTGCGCCTTTGATCTCCATCTTCGAGGCGCGGCATGAACACCATCGTCACCGGCATGACACCATGATCTCCATCATCATGATCTCCATCATCGTGTCTTCATGAAGTTGCCTAGCCAACTATTACTTCTACTACTATGGCTAACGGTTAGCAATAAAGTACAGTAATTACATGGCATTTTCATTGACACGCAAGTCATAAATAAATTAAGACAACTCCTATGGCTCCTGCCAGTTGTCATACTCATCGACATGCAAGTCGTGATTCCTATTACAAGAACATGATCAATCTCATACATCACATATATCATTCATCACATCCTTCTGGCCATATCACATCACATAGCATACCCTGCAAAAACAAGTTAGATGTCCTCTAATTGTTGTTGCATGTTTTACGTGGCTGCTATAGGTTTCTAGCAAGAATGTTTCTTACCTACGCCAAAACCACAACGTGATATGCCAATTTCTATTTACCCTTCATAAGGACCCTTTTCATCGAATCCGATCCGACTAAAGTGGGAGAGACAGACACCCGCTAGCCACCTTATGCAACTAGTGCATGTCAGTCGGTGGAACCAGTCTCACGTAAGCGTACATGTAAGGTCGGTCCGGGCCGCTTCATCCCACGATGCCGCCGAATCAAGATAAGACTAGTAACGGCAAGTAAATTGACAAAATCGACGCCCACAACAACTTGTGTTCTACTCGTGCATAGAAACTACGCATAGACCTAGCTCATGATGCCACTGTTGGGGATCATAGCAGAAATTCAAAAAAAATCCTACGTGTCACCAAGATCAATCTATGGAGAGACTAGCAACGAGAGAGAGGAGTGCATCTACATACCCTTGTAGATCGCTAAGCGGAAGCGTTGCGAGAACACGGTTGGTGGAGTCGTACATGCAGCGATTCAGATCGCGGTCGATTCCGATCTAAGCGCCGAACAACGACGCCTCCGCGTTCAACACACGTACAGCCCGATGACGTCTCCCGTGCCTTGATCCAGCAAGGAGAGAGGGATAGGTTGGGGAAGACTCCGTCCAGCAGTAGCATGCTGGCGTGGTGGTGGTGGAGGAGTGCGGTACTCCAGCAGGGCTTCGCCAAGCACTACGAGAAGGAGGAGGAGGTATTGGAGGGGAGGGGGCTGCGCCAGGTGCAAGGGTCTGGCCGCCCTCCCACCCCTCCACTATTTACAGGTGGGGAGAGAGGGGGCCGGCCCCCCTAGATCCCATCTAGGGTTGGGGGCGGTGGCCAAGGGGGGAGGAGTGCCTCCCAAGTCAAGTGGAGGCCCTCCCCCCTTAGGGTTTCCCCTCTCCCATGCGCATGGGCCTTGGGGGGCTGGTGCCCCTGGCCCATTAAGGCTAGGGAGCCCCCCTACAGCCCATGCTACTGTATTGGACGTGGTGGAACATTTTCCGGACCTCCGGACCCCTCCGGAATCCTCCGGAACTTTCCGGAAGCTTCCCGGTACAATACCGGAAAAAACCGAACTTTTCCTGGAACCCGAACAACAACTTTCCAGATATAAATCTTTACCTCCGGACCATTCCGGAACTCCTCGTGACGTCCGGGATCTCATCCGGGACTCCGAACAACATTCGTTAACCGCGTACATACCTTCCCTATAACCCTAGCGTCATCGAACCTTAAGTGTGTAGACCCTACGGGCTCGGGAATCATGCAGACATGACCGAGACATCTCTCTGGTCAATAACCAACAGCGGGATCTAGATACCCATGTTGGCTCCCACATGTTCCACGATGATCTCATCGGATGAACCACGATGTCAAGGATTCAGTCAATCCCGTATACAATTCCCTTTGTCTACCGGTATAGTACTTGCCCGAGATTCGATCGTCGGTATCCGGATACCTTGTTCAATCTCGTTATCGGCAAGTCTCTTTACTCGTTTCGTAACACATCATCCCGTGATCAACTCCTTGGTCACATTGTGCACATTATGATGATGTCCTACCAAGTGGGCCCAGAGATACCTCTTCCTTTACACGGAATGACAAATCCCAGTCTCGATTCGTGCCAACTCAACAGACACTTTCGGAGATACCCGTAGTGCACCTTTATAGCCACCCAGTTACGTTGTGACGTTTGGTACACCCAAAGCATTCCTACGGTATCCGGGAGTTGCACAATCTCATGGTCTAAGGAAATGATACTTGACATTAGAAAAGCTTTAGCATACGAACTACACGATCTTGTGCTAGGCTTAGGATTGGGTCTTGTCCATCACATCATTCTCGTAATGATGTGATCCCGTTATCAATGACATCCAATGTCCATGGTCAGGAAACCATGACCATCTATTGATCAACGAGCTAGTCAACTAGAGGCTTACTAGGGACATGTTGTGGTCTATGTATTCACACATGTATTACGGTTTCCGGTTAATACAATTATAGCATGAACAATAGACAATTATCATGAACAAGGAAATACAATAATAACCATTTTATCATTGCCTCTAGGGCATATTTCCAACAACTCTCGCCGACCTCGTTGGCGGGATCCGTCCCTCCGATGAGCCTGCACCCGACGAGGGAGCAACCCGCTTCGAAAGCTGCCTCGACAAGATCGACATCGCCAACGAGCCCGCCTTCGACATAGAGTCTGTTGGCTCCACCGACCCGATGCTCGTCGACTTCGACCCCGCCAACATGGTGATCATCGACGAACCGCTCCCTCTTGCGGTCAGCGACGCCGGCACCAGCACCGTCATGGAGGTGTTAGTCATCAGCCACGATGGAGCCTCCGATGCGGCTACTCGCGACCCGCTGCAGGCGGCAGTGCGGGGCTTATCCGCACCCGTTGCAGAGAATGTAGACGGAGCGACGTTGGAGGCTTTCCGCGTCTCGCTCCTCGAAAGCGCCCAGAAGCTGGCGGCCATGAGGCGCCTCAGCGAAGCCTACCAGCACGAGATCGACCACGCCATTTGTGGCACGCTGACTACTGGCGGGGCCAAGCCGGCTGGGCACCGTTCGACAGCGTGGCGCGGCCATCGCCAGCATGTTGCGAGCCGACCACCCCGTCTCTCGGTGTCAAAACCGGCCGATCTCGGGTATGGGGTCCCAAACTGTGCGTCTGAGGATCGAAGGTAACAGGAGGTAGGGACACAATGTTTACCCAAGTTCGGGCCCTCTTGATGGAGGTAATACCCTACTTCCTACTTGATTTACTTTGATGAGTATAGGGGTTAGAAGAGTTGATCTACCTCGAGATCGTAATGGCTAAACCCTAGATGTCTAGCATGTATGATTGTGATTGCCTCTACGAACTAAACCCTCCGGTTTATATAGACACCGGAGGGGCCTAGGGTTGTACAGAGTCGGTTTGTAGAGAAAGGAATCTTCATATTCGAACGCCAAGGAGAGTCCCATCCAGACATGGGGGGAAGTCTTCTATATTGTATCTTCACGGCCCACCAGTCCAGCCCATGTCACATAGCCCGGATGCCCGGGGACCCCCTAATCCAGGACTCCCTCAGTAGTGATGTAGGGTGGAACCCTAATCGGCTGATCTTTCACGAAAGGAGCGGATCCCGCGATGAACACGAAGAACACGAGGAGGGAAACGAGGGAAAACACTAGAGAAACACAAGAGGAACACTCAAACCAACATGAACAAGTCACACATGTGCTAGATCCTCGAATACAAAGGAAGATACACGATCAACTAGGGACGATACATAGGTAGTCGGTCTTCTTCGTGAGGAGGTCTTGAGTTCTTCCCTAAAAGGGGTCTTGAATCCGCTTGGGGGATCTTCTCCGGTGGAGGCTCGAATCTCCGTGGAGACGGTAACCAAGTGGATGAGCAAAGCTCTCACATAAACATGAGCTAATCCTTTGCTAACCCTAGCTAGAAGGAATAGGTGAAGTATATATAGTCTTAGTGCAAAAGAGGGGGCGAAGGGGTACATGGGCTACGGCCCAACACGCATCAGCGCACAGGCATCGGACATCCGGGGGTCACCGGTCGTCCGGAGGATTGCGAGGGTCCGGACGTCCGGTGCCTGTCGGACGTCCGTAATTCCGGCTCGGGTGTGCTTCAGGCAGACATCCGGGTGTCGTCGGTCGTCCAAGGGACTCCGGAAATCCGTAGATTTGGCTCGGGTGGGGTGGCGTCGGTCGTCCGGAGAGGGCCGGACGTCCGGAGCCTGGAGATCATCGGACGTCCAATCCAGGCCGGTCGTCCGGAGCCTATAGCTTCCTCTTCATCACTTCTTCTTCTCTGTCTTCACGTTCATCTCCCTCTTCTTCTTCTCCTTGCTCCTTAGCTTCTCCAAGGTACCTGAGCATGCACAAAGTATCTGTATGAGGTAGTAGCGATGTCTCATGTGCATCAAAGTGGAAATGTGAGAGGAGAGATGTCACCTCGGTTTCAAGAGCTCTTGCACGTGCTCGTGTCATGGGTCCAAGAGGTGTTGAAGGAGATGTAGTTGGGTACATGGGGATGGCCTTGGGATGCTCCGCATCATCTCCCCTCCCTTGGGGAAGATCTGTCCTCGGATCAAATTCTTCATCACCATGGAAGGGAGAGAGATCTTTGACGTTGAAGATGTCGCTCACGTTGTACTTGTCGTGTGGGAGGTCGATCTTGTAAGCGCTGTCGTTGTATCGTGCGAGCACCTTGAAAGGTCCATCCGCTCGTGGAAAGCGATCCTTGCGAAGGTGTAGCCACACGAGATCACCAATGTTGAAGACCATAGGTTGCTTGTTGACGTTGAGCTTGGTCGCGAGGCGCTGAACTTGGCGCTTGATGGTGTTTCTTGTATCTTCATGCACCTTCTTGAGATGTGCCACACGTGCACTTGCGTCCAAATTGATGCGCTCTTGGAGTGGTAGAGGGAGAATGTCCAATGGTGACAAAGGATTGAAGCCATAGACGACCTCGAAGGGGGACTTGCTGGTTGTTGAATGTCTTGCTTGGTTGTAGGTGAACTCGGCGATAGGTAGGCACTCCTCCCACTCCTTAATGTTCTTCTTGATGAGTGCCCGAAGTAGAGCGGAGAGTGTGGGGTTCGTAACTTCTTTTTGGCCGTCGGTTTGTGGATGATATGCCGTAGAGAAGAGTAGCTTGATTCCTAGCTTGGTGCATAGGGTCTTCCAAAAGTAGCTAAGGAACTTGACATCGCGGTCCGAGATGATAGTCTTTGGCACTCCATGTAGACGCAATATTTCCCTACAAAAGAGAGTAGCAACATGTGAAGCATCGTTTATCTTGTTGCAAGGAATGAAATGTGCCATTTTTGAGAATCGGTCCACAACGACAAATACCGAATCCTTGCCATTTCGAGTCCTAGGCAAACCAAGTACAAAGTCCATGCTAATGTCTTCCCATGGTTGATATGGAATTGGTAGGGGCATATAAAGGCCATGAGATTGAGCTTTGGACTTAGCTTTGCGACATGTAGAGCATCGGTTGGTGAAGCGATTGACATCCTGAAACATCTTTGGCCAAAAGTAGTTCTTCGAGAGTGTGGAAAATGTCTTATGTTGTTGGGGATATCACTACTGGGCGTAAACCGGCCTATCTGGGCTGGGTTAACTTCGTCAGTAGTTAAGTATGTTAAAGCCCAAGAAGGCAGATGAGGGCTCAAGGCCCATGGTCGGTTCAAGGCCTGTAGCCGTAAACCGGCGTTGGTATTTAACTTGTATTATAAGTTAGGAATAAGTAGAGACCAAACCGGACACATCTATGAGCCGGTATTGGGACTCTGTGAACCGACGGCGTCACCCGTGTATATAAGGGGACGACCCGGCGGCGGTTCAAGGACAACAGACAACAACTCGAGACTTAGGCGAAGCTTGTTTGCTCCCTAGTCATCGAAACCCCGTCAATTCCATCACAACTAGACGTAGGCTTTTACCTTCATCAAAGGGGCCGAACTAGTATAAACTCTCTTGCATCCCTGTGTCCGCTTTAACCCCTTCAAGCTAACCCGTTGCGGTGGCTCCACGACTAAGTCCTTTCTCTAGGACATCTGCCGTGACAAAACCGTTTGCGACTTGGGGGCTGGATATGGTTGGGCCTTTCAAAAGGTCCAAAGATAAGAAGACCCACCTCCTAGTGGCGGTTGACAAGTTTACAAAGTGGGTGGAGGTAGAACCTGTTAGCAAGTGTGACGCAGCCACGGCGGTTCAGTTCATCAAAAAAGTGATTTTCCGTTTTGGTTTCCACACGGTATCATCACAGATAATGGTACCAATTTGTCCAAGGGTGTCATGAAGGAGTTCTGCGAACGGGAGCATATCCGGCTTGACGTTTCATCAGTGGCACACCCACAGTCCAATGGTCAAGCAGAAAGGGCTAATCAAGAGATCTTGAGAGGCATCAAGCCCCGGCTCATGGTTCCTTTGCAGAGAACGCCGGGTTGTTGGGTAGAAGAATTACCATCTATGTTATGGAGCATCAATACCACACCCAACAGATCAACAGGATACACACCATTCTTCATGGTTTACGGAGCGGAGGCGGTTCTCCCCAGTGATATTCGTCATGATTCACCTCGTGTGACGGCTTATGTTGAAGCGGACAACGAGACAGCATGGCAAGATGCTTTGGACCGGTTGGATGAAGAGCGTGACATAGCAGCCGCCCGATCGGCGATTTACCAACAGGATCTTCGTCGTTATCACAGTCGCCGAGTCAGAACTAGAACCTTTCGGGAAGGAGATTTGGTGCTTCAGCTCATCCAAGATCAGACTGATATGCATAAGCTATCCCCACCTTGGGAGGGGCCTTTCGTGGTCAGCAAGAATCTGCATAACGGGTCATACTATTTGATCGATATTCGAGAGCATAAAGACTCACGTACATCAGAGGAGGAGACCAACAGGCCGTGGAACATAGCTCATCTTCGGCCTTACTATACCTGAGCCATTGGCTCTACTTATGTACATATTACGATGATGTATATATTATGATTAAATATAATAAACCGGAACCTCAGCTAAAGCGGGGTATCTGTTCTTTTACATCATGTGTGGTTACACTGAGTTGTTCTAAAGCGGCCTCCGGTTTACCCCTTGAGTTAGCTTTTCAAAAGCATCATGTTATATCACTTGGGGGCTTGGTCATGTCCGAACCAATGCAATACCTCTTGATAGGCGAGAGCCACCAGATCACTTGGGGACTTGGTCATGTCTGAACCAGTCATGCCTCTTGATCGGCCTAAGGCCACAGAATCACTTGGGGGCTTGGTCGAACCCGAACCATTGCCATGCCACTTGATCGGCATAAATGCCACGGTTTCATTTGGGGACCTGGCTAACTTGAACCATAGCTACACCTATCGGGAGCTTGGTCGTGTTCGACAATGGTAACGCCATCTGATCAGCTCAAATAAGCCTCTTTTTGCAAACGGTTTTGTCATTGCCTTTGCTTCACATTTTTCTTTGAAAGATATTTTTTCTTTTTATTGTGTTTTTTAAACCAACAAAGTTTTAAGCCGGTTTAAACTATCAATTGACGGAACACGGTTCATTTTTAATCCGGAGACTATTTGCCCGGTTTGATTTTTTTTGTTAACATCCTATTATGGAGTAACACGGTGTTTATTATAACCTGGCACGGTTTACATGGTAAACCGGCATCATATATATAGGAGCTGATATCTCCTCCAACAGTGTGGGTTTATAAAACTCCGCTTCAAGATTGGCCAAGCCAACTTCACGCTCAACGATGGCAGGTATTATGTATCTCAAAAATTTGGTCATATACTTAAAAAATTCTGATGTTTTGATTTCATGTATGCAGACATCATATTCCTCCTGATGGTACAACCGCGGTGGCACGTTAAGATTTTTTATTGCAGAAAGTACTTTGGAAAGTTCATCACCCAAAGGAAGAGCAAGTTGCAGTAATTATGCATGAAGGCATATCAACATCAAAAGTATCAGCTAGCCTATTACAAGGCAACACGGTGCCCACAATAAGATCATTGTTTTTCGCAAGGGAGAAGCAGTTTTAAACTGGCTTCTGGTTCAAGCTTGGTCACTAGCTTGGCCTGATGGTTGTGGATCATCCCGCGCCGCTTCAGCTTCAGTTTCTCTACCCAGCGGCTAGAAATCAACAGTTGTCCAGTCGATTCCCATTAATGCTTGAAAGACAGCTTCATCATGGATCAGCAACGACGGGTCAATATCAGGAGCGTAAGTATGCTTACGGATTGGAGGGATAAGATTTTCCGCTTCATGAATTGGTGCAGCTATTCGCTTGTTTTGATTGTAATATAGGGCTTGATAATGAGACAAGTCTACTTCTTCAGCCAATTGACAAGCTAGCGGACGCACCTCCCGGTTTATTGCTCGCAGATCCGCTTCACTAAACTCTGACCCGTCTTCCTTCAAGCTGGGATAGCCCTGAGCCGCTTCAATAGGATCAAAATCCGGCACCCAAGCTTTTGCCCGGATTAAGGCATTGATCGCACCGGTTCGAGCAGCAGATTTCTTCAGCTCTTCAACCCGGGAAGGAAGCACCGACAGTTTCATCAGAGTGTCCTGAATCAAAGTGGGCGCCGGCTTGTTGTGGGATGCAGTACAGATGATCCGCTGTGCACCAGTGTACAGTTGTTCGACCAACGTGTAGGCGGCTTTCAATTTCTTCTGCACATCTGACCCCAAGTGACCAATGCGTGTCCCTGAAATATCATAAAGGGTTAACAAACCAGCAGCTCTGTAAGACGGCAGAATCAATTCAGAAGTCAAATTGGCTTACCAAAGATAGCAGTGGTCATGGCATGCACATGCCGCTTTATGCTGGTCAGTTCATCCGCCACCGGTTTTAGTGCAGCCTCGGCATCTTCTGCTCGTTTGATTAAAGCGGATTTTTCAGTGGCCCAATCCGCCCGCTTCTTCTTGAAGCTCTCCTTAAGCTGTTCCATGGTGCTTAAAGCGCTAGTTAATTCCTCTTTTGCTTTGGAGGTTTCAGCTTGTTGGGATTTCAGATTTTCTTGGAGATCGGCGACTTGGCTTTCTTTCGTCTTCAGCTCAGCCTGCATGCAGACAGTTATATGATTCAGCAAAACGGTACAAGGATTGAAGTACCAACCACATAACAAGTTATGCACTTGGCACTTGGGGGCTAATGCATATTTGATCTTCATCTTTCAATTGCTTACAAAGTCCCAAGATCAATACAAGTATTCAACTTGGCACTTGGGGGCTAATGGCTATTTGCTCGTATATATTCTGATGCGGCGATCTCAATTACTTAAAGTCCCGGTTTAACTACGCTAAGTTGAACCGACCCTTGGGGACTACATCAGCGAATTTCAAAGCATTAAGATTTATATTAGTAAGTCCCGGTTTGAAAGAAGATTACAAACCGGCCCTCGGGGGCTAGGAGCACCAACAAGAATTGAAATATACAAGCAGGAAAGAGCATATGGAAGTTACCTCATATTTATCTTTCATCATCAGGGCCGGTCCTGAGTTTTCGGGGGCCCGGGGCGAAACTAGAATCCGAGGGGCCCTAAATATAAACATCAAACTAATAGAATTTGAACTTTGAAAAACTTTTCTCTACATAAACTTTGGTGCAACTTTTAAGGTTTTCGCTAGTTCATCACATCACAAACAAAATATACATCCCCCTAAAAAAATACAGTACGGCCCATTAATGTTTTCTATAAAACGAAATGGTATGGGAAGTACAGTCACTTTGATCCCTAAGCTCACAACATTAGCATGGTTTTTCTCTTATACTTTGTTGCGGTCCTAGTTAATAATACAACAAAATTAACCACACCAACGTCCTAAGATTTAATTATATAGCGTGTTTTTTACCTATGTTCTATATTTCGTTTATTACTTTCCTCGAACTGAAAGTAACTTCACTTGGCAAGAACAGGCAAACACTATTTATCATCGACCAATTTAATCCGGCCAAGAGGCAGAAAATTTAAAATCTACGATACTTTTATTGTATAAAGAATTTACATGGTAGTATCTGTTTACCTGCATGCGACAGATGTATGGCTCATCCCCAAATTGAGCCCTCAAGCCGTCCATGGATTTCTCCCCATCCTCCAAGGACTGAAGACAACACTCAAGACGACCTTTGGTTCGGCTTGACCAGGCACGGCCTACGAGCTATGATCTCGCTGAAGTCGTACGCCGCCCCTGAAGACCTGCATCTGGCCAAGGTAGTGGATGGGCACGGCGAGGTCGCTGAAGACTTGCAACGCGGTGTACTCTTTCGGCCCGCCGGAGGGGGCCTTGGATTTGCCGTACCCCGCATATCTCGATGTGTGGCGCCCGATGGGCCGATGATCTCGGGCGCGCTAGATGTGAACAACAAGCGCCGATGGATGAAAATCCGGAAGACGGCGACGCGCAAAGGAAATCCTGTAATCAAGCGTCGCCATTACAGGCGGAGTTCTCGCTGTGGCTTACGATGTTTGTTGGGCCTCGATGGAGATTGTTGAATCGATGAAAAACTGGTGCCTACACTACTTTGGGCCAACAAAGTTGGGGGGCCCTCAGTTTCGGGGGCCCGGGGCGGCCGCCCCCCTGCCCCCTCAGGGCCGGGCCTGTTCATCATATTAACCAGGCCGGCTTCATAGTCACGACTGGTATACAGCCGGTTCAGGTAGCCGGAATGGATATCTTGGGCGTTCAGAGCAGCGTAAGTCACCAGATCAGCATTCCACTTGCCTTTGCCAAAGGCAGCAAATTCTTCCTTGGCAGAATGTTTGGACAAAGCGACAGGATTGCTTGGCTCTGTATGGCCAATGCCAGTAATGACAACCTCATCATCCTTGGTATCGCCGGTTTGCACTGGGGTTGTTGGCTTGTCAGTAGGCTTTGTTGGACCGGTGGATTTCTCAATCCGGATGGAGCTTGTGGGCTGATTGACAGGACTTGAGGTATCAATAGGTCTCTCTTCAGCAATAAGATCGTCGTCTTGCTGCGGTGGATCATTGGGTATATCCTCAGGAATAGCCGCTTCAAGATCTGGTGTTTTGCCCGGTTCAAGGACGGCATCCTCTTCGGCCGCTTTGTCCAGGCGAGCCTTCTTGCTTGGCCTAGGCTTGGCCCTGAAAGGAATAACGAAATCAAATACAGCATATGTTCCAAGGCAATGTGCTGCAAATATTATGATAAGTATAGCTTACCCAAGCACCGTTTTGAGCGGTGGCAGCTGAGTAGCCAATGACTCGCCAAAGGATGAGTGGGAAGTAACCTAGTAATCGGAGTCAGATGGATTAAGAGGTTGACGAAAGCAGCCCGCTTTAAGACAAGCACTAACAAGCAAATTAGAGACCTCTGAACGGCGTTTCCGAACCGGACTGTTCGGTAAACCGGTGGAGGTACTACCTGGCCACTGTGCCGGGTTGTGCGACGAGCTTCGTGCTGTTGGGTCTTCATAAGAAATTTGGGATCCAAATAAGCAATAGGATGAGAAAATTTAACTTTCCGGTTTGCCTGACGGATTTTTAGTGAAGGAAAAGATTCTTAATCGGAAGAGAGAATAATTACCTCTGTAGCATCAGCATGGCTGGCTTCGGCATCATCCTGACAAATATCATCATCAATAAGACGCATGAAAAATAAGCCAAGTGAGTCAAGCCCTACCTCAAGGTCCAGATTATCCACATCATCATCAGGGGCCGGATTAGAGGATGCAGTGGTTCTTTTCCTGTGGGCAGTCTTCTTCACAGCTTTAGTCTTTTGCCGGGTTGCTCTTTCCGGCTTGTCTGGTTTTTCTGGTTTCTCCTGCGGCAGTTTCTTGCTCCAAAACGGATCATTGCCCTGGTTACACAGACACTGATATTGAACCATGACCAGAAATATCAATAACAGATTCAGCAAAAAGAAAAATCAAACTCTTACAGCTGGTGGTTTGTTGGTGGCACAGAAGGGAAGCAGGCCGGTTTTAGCACAGATGTGTTCCGGTTCACTCAGCATCTTATTCACAGCCTCTGTGATTTCTTCATCGGTGAGCTAGATGTTGGAATGTCGCAGTGGGTCATTAACACTGCTAGTATACTCGCACATTAAACCGGAGCGCTGACTAAGGGGCAATATGCTCCATGATATCCAACAGCGAGCAAGATCAACCCCTGTTAAACCATTGGCCATAAAGGCTCTGAGCTTCGACAGTTGAGGAGCATATTTGCTTCTCTCCTGGGCAGTCAACCTTTGCGGAAAGGGGTGTGTATTGCTGAGCCGCTCTGGACGAAAGCTAGGCAAGGGATTTTCACCAGCAGGGGAGGTGTCTTTGCAATAGAACCATGTTTGATTCCACTCTTTGGGGTGGCTGTGCAGTTTGGCGTGAGGGTATGTGACCTCTTTCCTTTTCTGAATCGCCACGCCACCCAACTCCGTATTGGAGCCGTCAGTAAAATCAGTACAGCGGTTTAGATGGAAACAGTCGCTGAACAATTCCACTATGGGCTCCTCTTGAAAGAACGCCTCACAGAGCACTTGGAAGTGACACATGTTTGTAACAGAGTTGGGGCCAGTATCTTGTGGATGGAGTTGAAAATCGGCTAAAACGTCCCGGTAAAATTTAGAACCGGGCGGCTTAAAGCCCCGGGCTAAGTGATCTACGAAAACGACGACCTCTCCTTCTTGAGGTGTGGGAGGGCATTCTTTGCCAGGAGCCCTCCAATGGATGGTATCTTTGCTGCCTAAGGCGCCGATCAGGACTAAATCGTCCAGTTGAGCCTCTATGACACGAGAAGGAACCCAGTTGCACTCATATACTTGCTTGGCCATGATGAAATCTACAAGGTAGATGATCCCGGTTCAAAAATGCATTGATTAAGGTACATTGGTATGTGCAATGTTAAACCGGAGACAGATCTATCTAAACCAGAGTTTTATGAAGCAACAACATCTGGCGGTTCAACAAGGGGACTAATGGTATATACCGATTTGGCAATTTTTTCTACAAAGTTAAACCGCCTGGTCTAAACATTGAAGCAGATGAGTAAGTTTACAGAAACAGATTTCACAAGACTTCTCTACAGCGACGGATCTGAAGCAAGTTCAGAAAAGAAGGAAAATATTCAAGGTTCAAAAAAGAACAATACTGAATCAATGGGCAGAGATATATATAGATCTATGGTCTTGAGGCATGAAACTGAAGGCGGATGCTAAAACCTACCGCTACACAGAGCAAGGATTCACAGATGCATCTAGGAGCTATCGTATGAACACGAAACAGGCGATGAACACTAGAAGAACATGAAACCCTAGAGCAGATTTGTGTTGAAAAGAACAGAAGACTTACTGGAGATGAGAAAGACGTGGAAGGTTGTCATGGTACTCTGGTGCGCCCAGGTTGATGCAGCCGCCAAGGTTGATGCAGAGGTTGACGGTGGCGCGGAGCTCCAAAGCTGGGTGACGCGAGGAAGACGAAGCAGAAGGGCACGGAGGGGAAAAAGAAATGACCCTTCAGTCCTATTTATAAGGCAAGGGATAGGAGTGAGGCGCGAAAATCAAGGGACCGTGGGTTTGGAAATGAAGATATCGCCTTAATTGTCGCAGACCTATTAAGATCCTTTATAACAGGTGACGTCACGCCGGTTTACAACGACCAGAGAAGATGACATCATGGCGGTTCAACAAACTACAGGAAGATATTGAAGATGAAGATTTTTGCTAAAGGATTGACATGAACATGTTCAAATCAATCTGGGGCCTAATGTTGGGGATATCACTACTGGGCGTAAACCGGCCTATCTGGGCCGGGTTAACTTCGTCAGTAGTTAAGTATGTTAAAGCCCAAGAAGGCAGATGAGGGCTCAAGGCCCATGGTCGGTTCAAGGCATGTAGCCGTAAACCGGCGTTGGTATTTAACTTGTATTGTAAGTTAGGAATAAGTAGAGACCAAACTGGACACATCTATGAGCCGGTATTGGGACTCTGTGAACCGACGGGCGTCACCCGTGTATATAAGGGGACGACCCGGCGGCGGTTCAAGGACAACAGACAACAACTCGAGACTTAGGCGAAGCTTGTTTGCTCCCTAGTCATTGAAACCCCATCAATTCCATCACAACTAGACGTAGGCTTTTACCTTCATCGAAGGGGCCGAACTAGTATAAACTCTCTTGCGTCCCTGTGTCCGCTTTAACCCCTTCAAGCTAACCCGTTGCGATGGCTCCACGACTAAGTCCTTTCTCTAGGACATCTGCCGTGACAAAACCACGACATGTGTTGTCCAAAGTATCCCATTAAGCCTCCTCCATGAGATTCCTACAAAAGCAACAGACGAAGAGAAGACTCGGGGATGCAAAGTTTGTTAGCTCTCATAAGATATCCATCGTTGATGTAATAGTGTTCCCAAGAAGTATGCATCAAACACTTGGCATAAGGAGTAGAAAAAGGAGGGTCATGCTCATACAAGTCTTTGATATGCTCGAAGCCAATGACATCCAACTCAAGTTGAGTAACAAGCATGCATATGCGGGAAAGAGCATCCGCTACAATGTTTTCCTTTCCTTTGATGTACTTGATGACATAAGGAAAAGACTCAATAAATTTGCTCCATTTAGCATGACGCTTGTTCAACTTGGTTTGGCCCTTAAGATACTTGAGAGTCTCATGATCGGTATGAATGATAAACTCATGGGGACGAAGGTAATGTTCCCATTCATGCAAGACTCGCACTAAAGCATATAGCTCTTTGTCATAGATGGGGTAATTGAGTTGCGCTCCCGAAAGTTTCTCACTAAAGTAAGCTATGGGGTGCTTCTCTTGCGTTAACACACCTCCTATGCCATTACCACTAGCATCGCAATGAATCTCAAAAGGCTTGTCGAAGTTCGGTAAAACAAGCACAGGAGCATGAGTAAGCAAATTCTTAAGCTCATTGAATGCAGTATCTTGGGATGGTCCGCAAACAAAAGGCGCATTCTTCTTGCTCAAAGCATGCAAAGGTGAAGCAATGGTGCTAAAATCCTTCACAAAGCGACGATAGAAACCTGTAAGGCCAAGAAAACTACGCACTTGTTGCAAATTAGTTGGTTGTGGCCAAGTCTTAATAGCATTGATCTTGGACTCATCAACATGAACACCCTTAGAAGAAACAACAAAACCCAAGAAAACGAGCTTGTCAACGCCAAAAAGGCATTTCTCCATATTAGCATAGAGGTGCTCTTTTCGAAGAGTTTGCAAAACAGTTCGAACATGGGTGACATGATCTCTAAGAGATTAGCTATAAACAAGGATATCATCAAAGTAGACCACAACAAATATACCAATGTAAGGGCGAAAGACATGATTCATAAGACGCATAAAAGTACCCGGTGCTTCCGAGAGACCCATAGGCATGACTAACCACTCATACAAGCCAAACTTGGTTTTGAAAGTGGTTTTCCATTCATCACCCTCTTGTATGTGTATTTGATAGTAACAACTCTTGAGATCAATTTTAGAAAAGATAGCGGCACCGCTAAGCTCATCAAGCATATCATCTAGGCATGGAATGGGATACCTATATCGAACGGTGATAGCATTGATAGGTCTACAATCGGAGCACATGCGAAAGCTACCGTCACTTTTTGGCACAAGAATGACCGGGACGGCACAAGGACTCAAACTTTCACGCACATGTCCATGGTCTATAAGATGCTTTACTTGCCTTTGTATTTCTTTGGTTTCTTCGGGGTTGATGCGGTAGGGAGCTTTGTTCGGAAGCAGTGCTCCGGGGATGAGGTCAATGTGGTGCTCAATGCCTCGTAGTGGAGGTAGTCCCATAGGTAGCTCGTCAGGGAAAACGTCATGAAATTCCTGTAAAAGAGAAGACAACACTAGAGGAAGAGTGTGAGAAGTGTTTGTTTGTGGTCCATTGTCCTTGCACACGAGGACGTAGTGTAGGACACTAGATGGGTTCTCACACACTCCTCTTATCTCATTTTTGGTGGCAAATAGGACTAGGTTCTTATTTTTGCTCATCGTGGAGGTGTTCGATTTGGGCTTGTGGCGCTCACTCTCTTTTTGGTGGCTCGCTCTCTCACTATGATCTCCATGATGGGTGGCTTGCTTGTCGGTGATCACTTGGCTTGGCGACATTCGACAAAGGACGTACTCCTTGCCCTTCATCTTGAAGATGTAGTGGTTCGTTCGGCCGTTGTGGATGACTCCTCTATCAAATTGCCATAGGCGTCCAAGGAGAAGATGGAAAATGGTCATTGGAACGACGTCGCACTCTAAGGTGTCTTCGTAGGCGCCAATTTTGAAGGATACTTGTATTTGATGCTCGACTTGGATAGTGCCGGAGTCGCTAAGCCATTGCACTTTGTATGGATGAGGGTGCTTCGTCTTGGGCAATTGGAGCTTGGAACAAAGTTCTTCACTTGCTAGATTATTAAAACTCCCTCCATCGATGCTAACCTTGACGGATCGTCCATTGATGCCGGCCTTGGTGTGGAATATGTGGCATCGTTGGTTTTCTTATTGGTGATGTTGGAGATTCAAGACCTTGGAGACAACAAGAGCGGGACTTGAATCTTCATCGCAAAAGACGTGTTCCTCTTCATTGTTCACTTGTCGGTGCATGGCGACTTGCTCTATGGCGTCCATTTCTTCTTCACTCAATGAGTCGTAAGTGCCGTCGTCGTTGAGGATCATGGTCCACTTGTTGGTGCACTCATAGGACTCGGCCTCTGCATGTGAAGCATTTGAAGGAACTTGTCTTGACGGTTTCATCGGTTGGGGTGGATCATGATGAAGCTCTTGGCTTGAAGTTGCTCGTAGTAGGAGGATGACTTGGGGTTGACGAAGCTTTCTTGGAACTCGACTTGTCGATGGTGCTAGTAGAAGGCTTGGTAGTCGGTATTGGAGTCGTTGAAGCTTGGTTGTTGGAGAAGCCGTAGGACTTGGATGAGAACTTGGCATACTTGAAATCATCTTGCACTTGGCATTCTGCTTTGGTAGCTTGATGCACTAGATCGATGAGGTTCGAGTATGGTTGGAAATCGGTGATATTCTTGATAGGATGGTTGAGTCCATTCAAGAAACATGCCATAGTTTGCTCATCGTCTTCCGTGACATTGGCTCGTATCATTGCAATCTCCATGTCCTTGTAGTACTCTTGAACGCTCTTGGTTACTTGCTTGAGTAGTTGGAGTTTCTTGAAGAGGTCGCGGTTGTAGTAGGTAGGCACAAAGCATGCTCTCATGACATCCTTCATTTGCACCCAAGTAGTGATGGGTGGTTCACCTCTTGCCTCTCGGCGCTCGATGACTTGTTCCCACCAAATGAGGACATTGTCTTGGAACTCAAGGGACGCCATCGCAATTTTCTTCTCTTCATCGTAGTTGTGCAAACGGAAGATTTTGTCGACCTTCAATGCCCATGAAAGGTACTCTTTGGGGTCGTTGCTTCCGTTGAACTTGGGCATGGTGAACTTGAGCTTGCCGTAGCGTTGCTCTTCATTGTGTTGGGGTCGAGGATGATGACGCCCGTGTTGTGGATGATTGTCAAGCTCGTGTCGCTCTTGGTGAGGAGGGTTGTCAACCTCATGGTGGACTTGTCGTGGAGGATGTCCATTCTCTTCATGCTCTTGATGAACTTGATGTTCTTAGCGAGCTTGTGGAGGGGCTTGTCGAGATCGAGGAGGAACTTGAGGACATGACGGTGCACGCGAGCTTGATGTCGTCGTTCATGAAGTTCTTCGCGAAGTGCTTCCTCTTGTTCACGTGCTTGTCGGCCATGTTGGCTAAGGCTCGACTTGAATCTTGGAGGGCTTGTTGCGCCTCAAGTGGTTGAGTTTCACGGAGTTGTTCTTCTTGGCGTTGTGCCTCGGCGTCTTGTGCAACTTGGTGTAGACGCGCTCGCTCATTCTCTTCATGTTGGCGTTGTCGTTGTCGTTGTCGTTCTCGTGCTAGCGCAAAGGCCTCTTAAGTTTGACGTTGATGGCGCTCTTGAGAGTCGGTGTCGCGTAGGGGGTTGAGGCTTTCTTGACGATCGTTGCGCGCGGCACGGCATAGAGTGTTCGATGTCGGTGTACTTGAGCCGGAGAGTGTGAAGTCGGAGTGTCGGCTTGAACGGGTCCTTCTTGATGAAGATGAAGTGCAAGAAGAGCGGTTTAGCAACAAAGCGCGAATTTCGTCCATCCTTGCGTCATTCTCTTGCTTGTGATCGTCAAGCTTGTGGTCAAAGTAGTCCCTTGTACGTTGCTCGGAGAGTCGCAAGTCGGCGGGAGGTTGTCGATGTGTTCACTCATAGCTTGTTGCTCTTGATGCAAAGCACGTTGTGCACCAAAGAGGTGACTCTTGGTGACGAATGAGTTCATGTCGTCATCTTGCTCCATGAAGAGTGGGTTGGTAGAAGTACTTGGCCTATCCATCATTCCAAGACAAATGTGAG
Organism: Triticum aestivum; assembly: GCF_018294505.1. Lineage (NCBI taxonomy): Eukaryota > Viridiplantae > Streptophyta > Magnoliopsida > Poales > Poaceae > Triticum > Triticum aestivum. The sequence goes on from NC_057806.1 coordinate 243,886,014, forward strand.
TGGTAGAAAGAGACGAACGAATACCAAATGTACCTTGACCGAAGTTGAAAGTGAATTGATGATCACTCCAATGTAGGACAAGGAAATAGCACAATTGGTACTAGCTCTTGTCGGTTTCTCACACCTACACAAGTAAAAGCTTATGGTGGAGCTTGGTTAGGATGGTGGCACAAAATTTGATGCAATTGTAAGTGAGCTTCAATAATGTTGGAAAAGATTCGCAAGATGCAATGTAACAAGTAGACCAAGCATATAATGTACACGGAAACACACACGCAAAAAGATAAGTGGGGTCGTGCAACCAAGGGTGAGCCAAAATGTGGAATCCATGAAAATGCTCTTGTTGCACAACACTAGAGAGATGCTAGCACGATTGCACAATAGGCGGATACAAGAATTTGTGCACAACCTACTTAGCAAAAATGCAACGACTTCTATCCCAAGTATGCTTTATGCAAGGTGTTGCTATGATATGATCCAAGATGATCGAGTATGACAATCTTAATGTTGTATGATGCTATGGTTCTTGCTTAAAAGCTTGTCTGGCTCTTTGATGTTTGAGCTCTTTTCTCATGCAATGCTTGACGAAGCAAGATAGCAATTGTGTATGCGATGACAACTTTGTGACATAAGAGATGATACCAATATATGCAACAATGATGTATGTATGCTATGGGAAGTATGATCACTAAGGTGCACAAGTCACGTTGCCGGCAATACTCAATGGCTAGTCTCGATGGGTAAGCAACGCAAAGGAGAAAGGCTATGAAGGCTATCAATGTAATGGCAAGAGTGATATGTCCAATACCAAAACAAGGTTACCGCTCTTGCTTCCGGTATGGTGTCAAAATGGTTGACTGAAATACCACGATGTAGTCGAGGTGGTCATTGTTGATGACGCGTCCGTGGCAAAGATGAGCGGCGGTGATGTTGATGTCAAACCGTACCTAGATAGACGAAACACATAAGGATACGGAACCGCAACTCAAATTCTCAAAGATCGAAGTGGCAACATGTGTCGAAGTCCGAAACGGTCCAAATGGTGGTGGTGTATATGGTAGGAGTGCGTTGGCGGAAATGTGGGCGGTGGTGGTGACTAAAACTGGAAAAAAATCAGTTTCGTCAGGGTCGGTCGGACGTCCGGGCTGAGTCGGTCGTCCGGTCGTCGTCGGACATCCGGGCTGGGTCGGACGTCCGGTGCCTGGGCAACTTTCGGGCACGAGATGAACAGCTAGGGTTCAACGTGGAGATGGCGAAAATGGTCAAATCCAGACGATTTGTGGATGGAAAGGGTGGGGAAAGGGGGGAAAAGCTAGATCCACTCAAAACAAAGCAAATCCACGGATCCAAACCAACAAAATCTCAACAAACTAACGAATCACAAAAAAAGATTGGGGCTGTTTTTGTGGGGATTTTTCGAATTAGGACGAAAAACAACAAAAACTAGGCTAGAAACACAACGGGGAGGCTCCGAAATCGTGATCAACGTGGCTCATGATACCAAGATGATGTAGGGTGGAACCCTAATCGGCCGATCTTTCACGAAAGGAGCAGATCCTGCGATGAACACGAAGAACACGAGGAGGGAAACGAGGGAAAACACGAGAGAAACACAGGAGGAACACTCAAACCAACATGAACAAGTCACACATGTGCTAGATCCTCGAATACAAAGGAAGATAGACGATACACGATCAACTAGGGACGATACATAGGTAGCTGGTCTTCTCCGTGAGGAAGTCTTGAGTTCTTCCCTAAAAGGGGTCTTGGATCCGCTTGGGGGATCTTCTCCGGTGGAGGCTCGAACCTCCGTGGAGAAGGTAACCAAGTGGATGAGCAAAGCACTCACACAAACATGAGCTAATCCTTTGCTAACCCTAGCTAGAAGGAATAGGTGGAGTATATATAGTCTTAGTGCAAAAGAGGGGGCGAAGGGGTACATGGGCTGTGACCCAACACGCATCAGCGCACAGGCGTCGGACGTCCGGGGGTCGCCGGTCGTCCGGAGGCTCACGAGGGCCCGGACGTCCGGTGCCTGTCGGACGTCCGTAATTCCAGCTCGGGTGTGCTTCAGTCGGACGTCCGGTCGGGGCCGGACATCCGGGTGTCGTCGGTTATCCGAGGGACTCTAGAAATCCATAGATTTGGCTCGGGTGCGGTGGCGTTGGTTGTCCGGAGAGGGTCGGAGGTCCGGAGCCTGGAGATCGTCGGACATCCGGTCCAGGCCGGTCGTCCAGAGCCTATAGCTTCCTCTTCATCACTTCTTCTTCTCCGTCTTCACGTTCATCTCCCTCTTCTTCTTCTCCTTGCTCATTAGCTTCTCCAAGGTACCAGAGCATGCACAAAGTATCCGTATGAGGTGTTGGAAATATGCCCTAGAGGCAATAATAAAATGGTTATTGTTGTATTTCCTTGTTCATGATAATTGTCTATTGTTCATGCTATAATTGTGTTATCCGGAAATCGTAATACATGTGTGAATACATAGACCACAACACGTCCCTAGTGAGCCTCTAGTTTACTAGCTCGTTGATCAAAAGATAGTCATGGTTTCCTAACTATGGACAGTAGATGTCATTGATAATGGGATCACGTCATTAGGAGAATGATGTGATGGACAAGACCCAATCCTAAGCATAGCTCAAAGATCGTGTAGTTCGTTTGCTAGAGCTTTTTCGAATGTCAAGTATCATTTCCTTAGACCATGAGATTGTGCAACTCCCGAATACCGTAGGAGTGTTTTGGGTGTGCCAAACGTCACAACGTAACTGGGTGACTATAAAGGTGCACTACGGGTATCTCCAAAAGTGTATGTTGGGTTGGCACGAATCGAGACTGGGATTTGTCACTCCGTATGACGGAGAGGTATCTCTGGGCCCACTCGGTAATGCATCATCATAATGAGCTCAATGTGACCAAGTGGTTCATCACGGGATCATGCATTATGGTAGGAGTAAAGTGACTTGCCGGTAACGAGATTGAACGAGGTATTGGGATACCGACGATCGAGTCTCGGGCGAGTAACGTACCGATTGACAAAGGGAATTGTATACGGGATTGATTGAATCCTCGACATCGTGGTTCATTCGATGAGATCATCGAGGAGCATGTGGGAGACAACATGGGTATCTAGATCCCGCTGTTGGTTATTGACCGGAGAGTCATCTCGGTCATGTCTGCGTGTCTCCCGAACCCGTAGGGTCTACACACTTAAGGCTCAGTGACGCTAGGGTTGTTGAGATATTAGTATGCGGTAATCCGAAAGTTGTTCGGAGTCCCAGATGAGATCCCAAATGTCACGAGGAGTTTCGGAATGGTCCGGAGGTGAAGAATTGTATATAGGAAGTCCAGTTTCGGCCACCGGGAAAGTTTCAGGGGTCACCGGTATTGTACCGGGACCACCGGAAGGGTCCTGGGGGTCCACCGGGTGGGGCCACCTATCCCGAAGGGCCCCATGGGCTGAAGTGGGAGGGGAACCAGCCCCTGATGGGCTGGTGCGCCCCCCTTGGGCCTCCCCCTGCGCCTAGGGTTGGAAACCCTAGGGATGGGGGCGCCCCACTTGGCTTGGGGGGCAAGCCACCCCCCTTGGCCGCCCCCCCCCCATCTAGATGGGATCTAGAGGGGCCGGCGCCCCCCTGGACCCCTATATAAAGAGGGGGGAGGGAGGGCTGCGCACCCTAGCCCCTGGCGCCTCCCTCTCCCTCCCGTGACACCTCTACCTCTCGCTGAGCTTGGCGAAGTCCTGCCGAGATCACCGTTGCTTCCACCACCACGTCGTCGTGCTGCTGGATCTCCATCAACCTCTCCTTTCCCCTTGCTGGATCAAGAAGGAGGAGACGTCTTCCCAACCGTACGTGTGTTGAACGCGGAGGTGCCGTCCATTCGGCGCTCGGTCATCGGTGATTTGGATCACGATAAGTACGACCCCATCAACCCCGTTCTCTTGAACACTTCCGCTCGCGATCTACAAGGGTATGTAGATGCACTCCCCTTTCCCTCGTTGCTAGATAACTCCATAGATTGATCTTGGTGATGCGTAGAAAATTTTAAATTCTGCTACGTTCCCCAATAGTGGCATCATGAGCTAGGTCTATGCGTAGTTTCTATGCACGAGTAGAACACAAAGCAGTTGTGGGCGTCGATATTGTCAATTTACTTGCCGTTACTAGTCTTATCTTGATTCGGCAGCATCGTGGGATGAAGCGGCCCAGACCGACCTTACACGTATGCTTACGTGAGACTGGTTCCACCGACCGACATGCACTAGTTGCATAAGGTGGCTAGCGGGTGTCTGTCTCTCCCACTTTAGTCGGATCAGATTCGATGAAAAGGGTCCTTATGAAGGGTAAATAGAAATTGGCATATCACGTTGTGGTTTTGGCGTAGGTAAGAAACGTTCTTGCTAAGAAACCTATAGCAGCCACGTAAAAACTTGCAACAACAATTAGAGAACGTCTAACTTGTTTTTGCAGCATGTGTCGTGTGATGTGATATGGCCAAAAGGATGTGATGAATGATATATGTGATGTATGAGATTGATCATGTTCTTGTAATAGGAATCATGACTTGCATGTCGATGAGTACGACAACCGGCAGGAGCCATAGGAGTTGTCTTAATTTATTTATGACCTGCGTGTCAACACATAACGTCATGTAATTACTTTACTTTATTGCTAAACCGTTAGCCATAGTAGTAGAAGTAATAGATGACGAGACAACTTCATGAAGACACGATGATGGAGATCATGATGATGGAGATCATGGTGTCATGCCGGTGATGATGATGATCATGGCGCCCCAAAGATGGAGATCATAAGGAGCAAAATGATATTGGCCATATCATGTCACTATTTGATTGCATGTGATGTTTATCATGTTTTACATCTTGTTTGCTTAGAACTACGGTAGCTTAAATAAGATGATCCCTCGTAATAATTTCAAGAAAGTGTTCCCCCTAACTGTGCACCATTGCGAAGGTTCGTTGTTTCGAAGCACCACGTGATGATCGGGTGTGATAGATTCTAACATTCGAATACAACGGGTGTAAGCCAGATTTACACACGCAATACACTTAGGTTGACTTGATGAGCCTAGCATGTACAGACATGGCCTTGGAACACGGAAGACCGAAAGGTCGAGCATGAGTCGTATAGAAGATACGATCAACATGAAGATGTTCACCGATGTTGACTAGTCTGTCTCACGTGATGATCGGACACGGCCTAGTTGAATCGGATCATGTTTCACTTAGATGACTAGAGGGATGTCTATCTGAGTGGGAGTTCATTGAATAATTTGATTAGATGAACTTAATTATCATGAACTTAGTCTAAAATCTTTACAATATGTCTTGTAGATCAAATGGCCCACGCTAATGTTGCCCTCAACTTCAACGCATTCCTAGAGAAAACCAAGCTGAAAGATGATGGCGGCAACTATGCGGACTGGGTCCGGAACCTGAGGATCATCCTCATAGCTACCAAGAAAGATTATGTCCTAGAAGCACCGCTAGGTGACGCACCCATCCCAGAGAACCAAGACGTTATGAACGCTTGGCAGCAGCGTGCTGATGATTACTCCCTCGTTCAGTGCGGCATGCTTTACAGCTTAGAACCGGGGCTCCAAAAGCGTTTTGAGCAACACGGAGCATATGAGATGTTCGAAGAGCTGAAAATGGTTTTCCAAGCTCATGCCCGGGTCGAGAGATATGAAGTCTCCGACAAGTTCTTCAGTTGTAAGATGGAGGAAAATAGTTCTGTCAGTGAGCACATACTCAAAATGTCTGGGTTGCACAACCGCTTGACTCAGCTGGGAGTTAATCTCCCGGATGACGCGGTCATTGACAGAATCCTTCAGTCGCTTCCACCGAGCTACAAGAGCTTTGTGATGAACTTCAATATGCAGGGGATGGAAAAGACCATTCCTGAGGTATATTAAATGCTGAAATCAGCGGAGGTGGAGATCAAAAAGGAACATCAAGTGTTGATGGTGAATAAAACCACTAAGTTTAAGAAAGGCAAGGGTAAGAAGAACTTCAAGAAGGACGGCAAGGGGGTTGCCGCACCCGGTAAGCAAGCTGCCGGGAAGAAGCCAAAGAATGGACCCAAGCCCGAGACTGAGTGTTTTTATTGCAAGGGAAGTGGTCACTGGAAGCGGAACTGCCCCAAATACTTAGCGGACAAGAAGGCCGGCAACACTAAAGGTATATGTGATATACATGTAATTGATGTGTACCTTACCAGTACTCGTAGTAGCTCCTGGGTATTTGATACCGGTGCGGTTGCTCACATTTGTAACTCAAAGCAGGAGCTGCGGAATAAGCGGAGACTGGCGAAGGACGAGGTGACGATGCACGTCGGGAATGGTTCCAAGGTCGATGTGATCGCCGTCGGCACGCTACCTCTACATTTACCTACGAGATTAGTTTTAAACCTCAATAATTGTTATTTAGTGCCAGCTTTGAGCATGAACATTGTATCAGGATCTCGTTTAATTCGAGATGGCTACTCATTTAAATCCGAGAATAATGGTTGTTCTATTTATATGAGAGATATGTTTTATGGTCATGCCCCGCTGGTGAATGGTTTATTCTTAATGAATCTCGAGCGTAATGTTACACATATTCATAGTGTGAATACCAAAATATGTAAGGTTGATAATGATAGTCCCACATACTTGTGGCACTGCCGCCTTGGTCACATAGGTGTCAAACGCATGAAGAAGCTCCATGCAGATGGACTTTTGGAGTCTCTTGATTACGAATCATTTGACACGTGCGAACCATGCCTCATGGGTAAAATGACCAAGACTCCGTTCTCAGGAACAATGGAGCGAGCAACCAACTTATTGGAAATCATACATACTGATGTGTGCGGTCCAATGAGTGTTGAGGCTCGCGGTGGCTATCGTTATGTTCTCACCCTCACTGATGACTTGAGTAGATATGGGTATGTCTACTTAATGAAACACAAGTCTGAGACCTTTGAAAAGTTCAAGGAATTTCAGAGTGAGGTTGAGAATCAACGTGACAGGAAAATCAAGTTCTTGCGATCAGATCGTGGGGGAGAATACTTGAGTCACGAATTTGGAACGCACTTAAGGAAATGTGGAATAGTTTCACAACTCACGCCGCCTGGAACACCTCAGCGTAATGGTGTGTCCGAACGTCGTAATCGCACTCTATTGGATATGGTGTGATCTATGATGTCTCTTACCGATCTACCGCTATCATTTTGGCGCTATGCTTTAGAGACTGCCGCATTCACTTTAAATAGGGCTCCGTCGAAATCCGTTGAGACGACACCGTATGAATTATGGTTTGGGAAGAAACCTAAGCTGTCGTTTCTAAAAGTTTGGGGATGCGATGCTTATGTCAAGAAACTTCAACCTGAAAAGCTCGAACCCAAGTCGGAAAAATGCATCTTCATAGGATACCCTAAAGAAACTATTGGGTATACCTTGTACCTCAGATCCGAAGGCAAGATCTTTGTTGCCAAGAATGGATCCTTTCTAGAGAAAGAGTTTCTCTCGAAAGAAGTAAGTGGGAGGAAAGTAGAACTTGATGAAGTATTACCTCTTGAACCGAAAAGTGGCGCAACTCAGGAAAATGTTCCTGAGGTGCCTGCACCGACTAGAGAGGAAGTTAATGATGATGATCATGAAACTTCGGATCAAGTTGCTACTGAACTTCGTAGGTCCACAAGGACACGTTCCGCACCAGAGTGGTACGGCAACCCTGTCTTGGAAATCATGTTGTTAGACAACGGTGAACCTTCGAACTATGAGGAAGCGATGGCGGGCCTAGATTCCGACAAATGGCTAGAAGCCATGAAATCCGAGATAGGGTCCATGTATGAAAACGAAGTATGGACTTTGACTGACTTGCCCGATGATCGACGAGCCATAGAAAATAAATGGATCTTTAAAAAGAAGACAGACGTAGATGGTAATGTGACCATCTACAAGGCTCGACTCGTCGCTAAGGGTTATCGACAAGTTCAAGGGGTTGACTACGATGAGACTTTCTCACCCGTAGCGAAGCTGAAGTCCGTCCGAATCATGTTAGCAATTGCCGCATTCTATGATTATGAGATATGGCAAATAGACGTCAAAACGGCATTCCTTAACGGCTTTCTTAAGGAAGAATTGTATATGATGTAGCCGGAAGGTTTTGTCGATCCTAAGAATGCTAACAAGGTGTGCAAGCTCCAACGCTCAATCTATGGGCTGGTGCAAGCATCTCAGAGTTGGAACATTCGATTTGATGAGATGATCAAAGCGTTTGGGTTTACACAGACTTATGGAGAAGCCTGTGTTTACAAGAAAGTGAGTGGGAGCTCCGTAGCATTTCTCATATTATATGTGGATGACATACTATTGATGGGAAATGATATAGAATTCTTGGAAAGCATAAAGGCCTACTTGAACAAGTGTTTTTCAATGAAGGACCTTGGAGAAGCTGCTTATATATTAGGCATCAAAATCTATAGAGATAGATCGAGACGCCTCATTGGTCTTTCACAAAGTACGTACCTTGACAAGATATTGAAGAAGTTCAATATGGATCAGTCCAAGAAGGGGTTCTTGCCTGTATTGCAAGGTATGCAATTGAGTACGGCTCAATGCCCGACCACGGCAGAAGATAGAGAAAAGATGAGTGTCGTCCCCTATGCCTCAGCCATAGGGTCTATTATGTATGCCATGCTGTGTACCAGACCTGATGTAAACCTTGCCGTAAGTTTGGTAGGAAGATACCAAAGTAATCCCGGCATGGAACACTAGACAGCGGTCAAGAATATCCTGAAGTACCTGAATAGGACTAAGGATATGTTTCTCGTTTATGGAGGTGACGAAGAGCTCGTTGTAAAGGGTTACGTCGATGCTAGCTTCGACAGAGATCTGGATGACTCTAAGTCACAAACCGGATACGTGTATATTTTGAATGGTGGGGCAGTAAGCTGGTGCAGTTGCAAGCAAAGTGTTGTGGCGGGATATACATGTGAAGTGGAGTACATGGCAGCCTCGGAGGCAGCACAAGAAGCAATCTGTGTGAAGGAGTTCATTACCGACCTAGGAGTCATTCCCAATGCGTTGGGCCTGATGCCTCTCTTTTGTGACAACACTGGAGCTATTGCCCTTGCCAAGGAGCCCAGGTTTCACAGGAAGACTAGGCATATCAAGCGTCGCTTCAACTCCATTCGTGAAAGTGTTCAAAATGGAGACATAGATATTTGTAAAGTACATACGGACCTGAATGTAGCAGATCCATTGACTAAACCTCTCCATAGAGCAAAACATGATCAACACCAGAACTCTATGGGTGTTCGATTCATCACAATGTAACTAGATTATTGACTCTAGTGTTGGAAATATGCCCTAAAGGCAATAATAAATTAGTTATTATTATATTTCCTTGTTCATGATAATCGTTTATTATCCATGCTAGAATTGTATTGATAGGAAACTCAGATACATGTGTGGATACATAGACAACACCATGTCCCTAGTAAGCCTCTAGTTGACTGGCTCGTTGATCAATAGATGGTTACGGTTTCCTAACGATGGACATTGGATGTCATTGATAACGGGATCACATCATTAGGAGAATGATGTGATGGACAAGACCCAATCCTAAGCATAGCACAAGATCGTGTAGTTCGTATGCTAAAGCTTTTCTAATGTCAAGTATCATTTCCTTAGACCATGAGATTGTGCAACTCCCGGATACCATAGGAGTGCTTTGGGTGTGCCAAACGTCACAACGTAACTGGGTGGCTATAAAGGTACATTACAGGTATCTCCGAAAGTGTCTGTTGGGTTGGCACGAATCGAGACTGGGATTTGTCACTCCGTGTAAACGGAGAGGTATCTCTGGGCCCACTCGGTAGGACATCATCATAATGTGCACAATGTGATCAAGGAGTTGATCACGGGATGATGTGTTACGGAACGAGTAAAAGAGACTTGCAGTAACGAGATTGAACAAGGTATTGGGATACCGACGATCGAATCTCGGGCAAGTATCGTACCGCTAGACAAAGGGAATTGTATACGGGATTGATTAAGTCCTTGACATCGTGGTTCATCCGATGAGATCATCGTGGAACATGTGGGAGCCAACATGGGTATCCAGATCCCGCTGTTGGTTATTGACCGGAGAACGTCTCAGTCATGTCTGCATGTCTCCCGAACCCGTAGGGTCTACACACTTAAGGTTCGGTGACGCTAGGGTTATAGAGATATTAGTATGCGGTAACCCGAATGTTGTTCGGAGTCCCGGATGAGATCCCGGACATCACGAGGAGTTCCGGAATGGTCCGGAGGTAAAGAATTATATATAGGAAGTGCTATTTCGGCCATCGGGACAAGTTTCGGGGTCATCGGTATTGTACCGGGACCACCGGAAGGGTCCCAGGGGTCCACCGGGTGGGGCCACCTGCCCCGGGGGGGCACATGGGCTGTAGGGGGTGCACCTTGGCCTATATGGGCCAAGGGCACCAGCCCCAAGAGGCCCATGCGCCAAGAGAAGAGAAAAAGGGGAGAGTCCTAAAAGGGGAAGGCACCTCCGAGGTGCCTTGGGGAGGATGGACTCCTCCCCCCCTTGGCCGCACCCTTCCTTGGAGGAAGGGGCAAGGGCTGCGCCTCCCCCCTCTCCCTTGGCCCTATATATAGTGGGGGAAAGGAGGAGCAACCAATACCTAAGGCCTGACGCCTCCCTCTCCCTCCCGTGACACATCTCCCTCCTCCCGCAGCACTTAGCGAAGCCCTGTTGGAATCCCGCTACTTCCACCATGCCGTCGTGCTGCTGGATCCCCATCAACCTCTCCCTCCTCCTTGCTGGATCAAGGCGTGGGAGACGTCTCCGTTCCGTACATGTGTTGAACGCGGAGGTGCCGTCCGTTCGGCGCTAGGATCATCAGTGATTTGGATCACGACGAGTACGACTCCATCAACCCCGTTCTCTTGAACGCTTTCGCGCGCGATCTACAAGGGTACGTAGATCTACTCCTCCCTCGTTGCTAGATGACTCCATAGATTGATCTTGGTGACACGTAGAAATTTTTTTGAATTATTGCTACGTTCCCCAACATCTAGTGCAAGTGGGAGACTGTTGGAAATATGCCCTAGAGGCAATAATAAAATGGTTATTATTATATTTCATTGTTCATGATAATTGTCTATTGTTCATGCTATAATTGTGTTATCCAGAAATCGTAATACATGTGTGAATACATAGACCACAACACGTCCCTAGTGAGCCTCTAGTTCACTAGCTCGTTGATCAAAAGATAGTCATGGTTTCCTGACTATGGACATTAGATGTCATTGATAACGGGATCACATCATTAGGAGAATGATGTGATAGACAAGACCCAATCCTAAGCATAGCTCAAAGATCGTGTAGTTTGTTTGCTAGAGCTTTTCCGAATGTTAAGTATCATTTCCTTAGACCATGAGATTGTGCAACTCCCGGATACCGTAGGAGTGCTTTGGGTGTGCCAAACGTCACGACGTAACTGGGTGACTATAAAGGTGCACTACGGGTATCTCCAAAAGTGTCTGTTGGGTTGGCACGAATCGAGACTGGGATTTGTCACTCCATATGATGGAGAGGTATCTCTGGGCCCACTCGGTAATGCATCATCATAATGAGCTCAATGTGACCAAGTGGTTGACCACGGGATCATGCATTACGGTACGAGTAAAGTGACTTGCCGGTAACGAGATTGAACGAGGTATTGGGATACCGACGATCGAGTCTCGGGCGAGTAACATACCGATTGACAAAGGGAATTGTATACGGGATTGATTGAATCCTCGACATCGTGGTTCATTCGATGAGATCATCGAGGAGCATGTGGAAGCCAACATGGGTTCCCGCTGTTGGTTATTGACCGGAGAGTCGTCTCGGTCATGTCTGTGTGTCTCCCGAACCCGTAGGGTCTACACACTTAAGGTTTGGTGACGCTAGGGTTGTTGAGATATTAGTATGCGGTAACCCGAAAGTTGTTCGGAGTCCCGGATGAGATCCCAGACGTCACGAGGAGTTCCGGAATGGTCTGGAGGTGAAGAATTGTATACAGGAAGTCCAGTTTCGGGGGTCACCGGTATTGTACCGGGACCACCGGAAGGGTCCCGGGGGTCCACCGGGTGGGGCCACCTATCCCGGAGGGCCCCATGGGCTGAAGTGGGAGGGGAGCCAGCCCCTGATGGGCTGGTGCGCCCCCCTTGAGCCTCCCCCTGCGCCTAGGGTTGGAAACCCTAGGGGTGGGGGCGCCCCACTTGGCTTGGGGGGCAAGCCACCCCCCTTGGCCGCCCCCCCATCTAGATGGGATCTAGAGGGGCCGGCGCCCCCCCTGGACCCCTATATAAAGAGGGGGGAGGGAGGGCTGCGCACCCTAGCCCCTGGCGCCTCCCTCTCCCTCCCATGACACCTCTCCCTCTCGCTGAGCTTGGTGAAGTCCTGCCAAGATCACCGTTGCTTCCACCACCACGCCGTCGTGTTGCTGGATCTCCATCAACCTCTCCTTTCCCCTTGCTGGATCAAGAAGGAGGAGACGTCTTCCCAACCGTACGTGTGTTGAACGCAGAGGTGCCGTCCGTTCGGCGCTCGGTCATTGGTGATTTGGATCACGACGAGTACGACTCCGTCAACCCCGTTCTCTTGAACGCTTCTGCTCGCGATCTACAAGGGTATGTAGATGCACTCTCCTTTCCCTCGTTGCTAGATAACTCCATAGATTGATCTTGGTGATGCGTAGGAAATTTTAAATTCTGCTACGTTCCCCAACATGAGGTAGTAGCCATGTCTCATGTGCATCAAAGTGGAAATGTGAGAGGAGAGATGTCACCTCGGTTTCAAGAGCTCTTGCACGTGCTCGTGTCATGGGTCCAAGAGGTGTTGAAGAAGAGGTAGTTGGGTCCATGGGGATGGCCTTGGGATGCTCCGCATCAAGTAGCTCCTGAACTAGGCTTCAATAACGATATGTCCGGCACGCAGATTGTCTTCGGCATTGCAAGGCGGGTTCCTCCTCCGAATATTCCAAAGTAGTTGATAAAAAGGACTATATCCGGCTCTATACAATAGTTAGAACCCTGAACCACAAGGGTAAATACTTAAACAAAAATAGGTCATGTCTTCTGACGACTTTTTTGGCAAGGCGTCGTGTTCGAGCCTTATTATCATTTCGGACCGTTTTTAGCCTCCCGCTTTGCGTTTCGAGACGCAGTCTTCATTGACATGTCTCGTCAAAGCAAAGATCGTGTCCCCTTATCACAAGATTCTCATCAATACGGGTTTGGGTAATCCAATTGTGTCATTCGCACGACTCCTGGGGAATAGGCGAGTTTTAAGGTTCGTGAGGGGAACGCTCGATATTCACTGCCTTTATAAGGAGATAAGGATCCACCTTTTTACGCCACACCTTCTTCCTCCTCAGCCCATCTGTCCTCAAGCTCTAGCACCCCAACTTCAATCCCTTCCGTCCCTAGCTGACACTCTAGCCATGTCCGAATCTGGAGAGCAGGGCAAGTGGATGGTCTCCTCCATCACAGAGGAGAACATCAAGGAACTCCGGGAAGCGGGGTACTTAGCCAAAGAAATCGCCCATCGGCTCCCTGCCAAGAAGCAGATCATCCCCACCCTGGAGCCCAATGAGAGGGTAGTATTTATCCCCCACTTTCTTCACGGGCTAGGATTTCCACTCCACCCTTTCGTATGCGGGCTCATGTTCTACTACGGGCTAGATTTCCATGATCTAGCCCCGAATTCATTCCTCAACATCTCGGCGTTCATCGTCGTGTGCGAGGCGTTCCTCCGCATTCCCCCCCACTTCGGCCTATGGCTCAAGGTCTTCAATGCGAAGCCCAAAGTGGTCGAGAGTCAACATGCGGAGTGTGGCATCGCCATGGTGAGCATGCTCCCTAATGTCACCTGGCCCAAGGGTACCTTCGTAGAGACCGTGAAGGTATGGCAACAAGAGTGGTTCTACATCACCGAACCCCGTGACACCACATGGGCCGCCACTCCTGAATTCAAATTTGGTCCTCCAATGCGGCTTACATCATGGATCAAGAAGGGCCTGGACTGGGTGTCATCCGACGAGGTGATGACGTTGCAGAAGCGGGTCCGAAGCATGATAGAGAAGAACACCCACCTTGCCAATGTGATCCAGGTGATGCTTTTTCGCCGGATTCTCCCCTGCCAGCGTCGGACTCTCCATATGTAGGAGTTTGATCCAGCCAGTCCCCGAACCATGCAGCGGTTCTTCGGCATAACACACGAAGATATATGGAAGCTGCTTTTCAAGGCCCAGAAGTCATGGCCAAAACGACCAAAGACCTCGGCCACGACCGTGCTCATCAGGCCACTCCAGTAAGTTTTCAGATTTTCAAGCATATCCTCAACTCGTAGATCCAAAGAGCATACTAAGCCTTCCCCTTTGTTCTTCAGGGCTGGACCAAGAAGGCGGAGCGGATCCAATGTTCGGCTCCACTACCCGAAGACCCAGCTATTCCTCTTCTGACGAAGATGCTGGTTCCGGCGCCGTACCAGGCTCCAGAGAAGAAGGCCAAGAAGAAGGGCAAGGAGGCCAGAACAGGCCTTTGCCATAAAGGTACTTCGGACATAACGTCCGAAGATCCTGAAGCTCCCTCCTCCCATGAGGGAGACGAAGACGAAGACGAAGACGAAGAGGAGGAGAACAATTCTCCCCCTAAGGGAGAAAAGAAGAAAAGGGGGGCCTCCGTAGACCTAGAGGCGGAGGCGTCCAATAAGGGTAAACTCTCCCTTCCGGACGATTTGAAATCGGACGCCGAGGCCTTCCCTGAGTGGAACCATAAGTCGAAGCCCCTGGCCGGATCATAAGTATTCAAAGATAATGTATATATCCGGCTCTTTATGAATTGTATGATGACATATCATCAATGTTTTTCAGTCCGGCCCGTGACCTCCCCCAACAATCATTGTCTTCGAGGAATTCATTGGCACCGGAGATGATGGAGAGCGAGTCGCCTCCACAAGCCTCCCCGCCATGTGCCACGGATGACACCGAGGTGCTATCCCAAAGGACCTCTCCGGGCTAGGGAGAGGTGCGGAAGGCCGCCGAAACGGCGCCAGAGGGCAACGCCTCGGCGGCCGAAAACATGGGGGCGGAATCCCCATGGAAACTGATGACGGGGGGCCTTGACCAATCCGGCCCCCATCGAATATTGCTCCGGAGTTCCACACGGCTCCAGACCCGAGCGAGTAGCCCCCTTCGAAAGAGGGGGAGTGTTGACTCCACCGATGACTTCCATCAATCCGGAGGCGCCAGATACATTGAGGGAAGCATTTCACCGTGCTTCCATCATGGATGAATACCGTGCCCTGATGGGTACGGTGGTTGAAAAGGTTCGGTCTGCCAAAAGCGGACTGAACGAAGCATTCACTAGCCTGCTGATAGGTTTTGAGATATGTGATGTAATATCTGTGATTGCTTTTGCCTGTGTAAGAATACACATGTGTATAGATAGTAGCCCTTAAGACTCTGTTCGGCTTTTTGAAGAAAGGGCCGGACAGAGGGTCGAATATGCCCGAGGTAACATACTTGTCTGTTTTGGTGAACAGGCTTCGCTTCTAGCAGCATCAGCCAAGAATGCGGAAGTTTCTGAACTCCAGCGGAAATTGAAGCTGGTCGATGATGAGATCGACCATATTAACAAGCGGTTTGATGAGGCCCAAGGTATGCTTTTAAAAGACCCCTTACAAGCCTGGATTATAATGCAAACTCAAAGTTTTAATCTCTAGTGCAACTATTAATGATTGTAGGCAACGCGACCGAGGTCGAAGCCCTCAAGAGTGCCCTTGGCGAAGCCAAGGAGGAGGCGAGGGCAAGCAAAGTAGCCGCAGAGAAAGCGGTTGCAGATGTAGAGGCCAAAAAGGTTGCCCGCCTTCAGTATGAGGCGAGGGTGACTGAAGTAGAGCATGCGCTCCAGGAAGCCGCCACCAAGTGTGGGTCCTTAGAGGAGAGCAACAAGGCCCAAGTGGCTGAGCTCACTAAGGCTCTTCAAGCTGCGAAGGAAGCTCGGTCCGAGTCCCGGGTGGCTCGCGAGGAGATCAAGCAAGCCGAACAGATAGCGGCTTGATGCGGAGCATCCCAAGGTCATCCTCATGGACCTACCATCGCCTCACCAAGTGCCTAGCAAACCCATGACACGAGCACGTGCAAGAGCTCTTGAAACCGAGGTGACATCTCTCCTCTCACATTTCCACTTTGATGCACATGAGACATGGCTACTACCTCATACGGACGCTTTGTGCATACTCAGGTATCATGGAGAAGCTAAGGAGCAAGGAGAAGAAGAAGAGGAAGATGGACGTGAAGACGGAGAAGAAGAAGTGATGAAGAAGAAGCTACAGGCTCCGGACGTCCGCTCACCACCGGACGTCCGACGATCTCCAGGCTCCGGACGTCCGGACCACTCTGGACGACCGACGCCACCACACCCGAGCCAAATCTACGGATTTCAGGAATCCAATGGATGACCGACGCCCGGACGTCCGACCCCGACTGGACGTCCGACCGAAGACCACCCGAGCCGAATCTACGGACGTCCGACGTGCACTGGACGTCTAGACCCTCGCGAGCCTCTGGACGACCAATGCATGTGTGATGTTTCGTGATGGGCCGCAGCCCATGTACCCCTTCGCCCCCTCTTTTGCACTAAGACTATATATAGACCTCCTATTCCTTCTAGCTAGGGTTAGCAAAGTATTAGCTCATATTTTGTGTGAGAGTTTTGCTCATCCACTTGGACACCTTCTCCTCGAAGATTCGAGCCTCCACCGGAGAAGATCCCCCAAGCGGATTCAAGACCCTTTTAGGGAAGAACTCAAGACCTCCTCACGGAGAAGAACCGGTTACCGTGTATCATCCGTTGTTGACTTTGTATCTTGTATCTCCTATTGTGTTTTGAGGATCTAGCACTTGTGTTCCCCTTGTGTTTTTCCCCTCCTTTCCCTCCTCGTGTTCATCGCGGGATCCACTCCTTTCATGAAAGATCGGTCGATTAGGGTTCTACTCTACATCATCTTGGTATCAGAGCCTCGTTGATCATGATTTCGGAGCCTACCCGTTGTGTTGCTAGCCTAGTTTTTGTTATTTTTGTCCCAAATTCGAAAATTCCCCACAAAAATAGCCCCAATTTTTTTGTGATTTGTTGGTGTGCTGAAATTTTGTTGGATTTGATCCGTGGATTTGCTTTGTTTTGAGTGGATCTAGCTCTTCCCCCTTGTCTCCACCCTTTCCATCCACAAAATCCTCCGAATTCGACGAATTTCCACATCTCCACCACAAACCCTAGCTGTCATCCCGTGCCCAAAGTTCGCCCAAGCACCGGACGTCCGACCCCTACCGGACGTCCGACGACCGGACGACCGGCCCAGCCCGGACGTCCGATGAACCCTGACGAAACTGAATTTTTTTAGTTAGTCACCACCACTGCCCCACATTTCCGCATACACACTCCTACCATCTATACACCATCTCCACTTCCGCATACCACCACCATTGCTTACCTGTTTCATACTCCAACACGTGTTGCCACTTCGAGCTTTGAGAATTTGAGTTGCGGTTTCGTATCCTTTTGTGTTTCGGCTATCTAGGTACGGTTCGACATCAACATCACCGCTGCTCATCTTCGCCACGGACGCGTCATCAACAACGACCACCTCAACTACATCTTGGTATTCGGTCCACCATTTTGACACCATACTGTAAGCAAGAACGGTAACCTCGCCTTGGTATTGGACATATCACTCTTGCCATTACATTGATAGCCATCATAGCCTTACTCCTTTGCGTTGCTTACCCATCAAGACTAGCCTTTGAGTATTGCCGGCAACGAGACTTGTGCACATTAGTGATCATACTTCCCATAGCATACATACATCATTGTTGCATATATTGGTATCATCTCTTGTGTCACAAGGTTGTCATTGCATACACAATTGCTATCTTGGTTCGTGAAGCATTGCATGCGAAAAGAGCTCAAACATCAAAGAGCCAAACAAGCTTTTAAGCAAAAAGGAAAGATAAGCAAAGAACTTTTAAGTAAGAACCGTAGCATCATACAACATTAAGATTGTCATACTCGATCATCTTGGATCATATCATAGAAACACCTTTCATAGAGAATACTTGGGATAGAAGTCGTTGCATTTTTGCTTAGTAGGTTGTGCACAAGTCTTGTATCCGCCTATTGTGCAACCATGCTAGCATCTCTCTAGTGTTGTGCAACAAGAGCATTTTTGTGGTTTCCACATTTTGGCTCATCCTTGGTTGCCCATCCCCAATTATCTCTTTGTGTGTGTGGTTCCGTGTACATTGTATTGCTTGGTCTACTTGTTACATTTCATCTTGCGAATCTTTTCCAACATTATTGAAGCTCACTTACAGTTGCATCAAATTTTGTGCCACCATCCTAACCAAGATCCACCATAAGCTTTTACTTGTGTAGGTGTGAGAAACCGACAAGAATTGGTACCAATTGTGCTATTTCCTTGTCCACATTGGAGTGATCATTGATCCACTTTTAACTTCGGTCAAGGTACATTTGGTATTCGTTCTTCTCTTCTACCACTCATATTGTGTATCTTGGATGATGGATAGGCCAAGTACTTCTACCAACCCACTCTTCATTGAGCACGACGACAATATGAACTCCTACGTCACCAAGAGTCACCTCTTTGGTGCACAACGTGCTTTGCATCAAGAGCAACAAGCAATGAGTGAACGCATCGACAACCTCGCCGCCGACTTGCGACTCTTCGAGCAACGTACAAGGGACTACTTCAACCACAAGCTCGACGATCACAAGCAAGAGAATGACGCAAGGATGGACGAAATTCGCGCTTTGTTGCTCAACCGCTCTTCTTCCACTTCATATTCATCAAGAAGGACTCGCTCAAGTCGACACTCCGATTTCACCCTCTCCGCCGTGCCGCACGCAACGATCGTCAAGCAAGCCTCAATCCTCTACGCGACACCGTCTATCAAGAGCACTGACAATGTCAAACCCAAGAGGCTTTCGCGCTAGCACGAGAACGGCAACGCCAACGCCAACATGAAGAGGAAGAGCGAGCACGTCTACACCAAAATGCACAAGATGCCGAGGCACAACGCCAAGAACAACAACTCCGTGATGCTCAAGCACTTGCGGCGCAACAAGCCATCCGAGATTTAAGTCGAGCCATAGCCAACCGAGGCCGACAAGCTCGTGAACATGAAGAAGCACTTCGCGAAGAAATTCAAGAACAAAGATTTCAAGCTCGCGTGCATCGTCAAGTTCCTCAAGTTCCTCCTCGAGCTTGACAAGCTCCTCCAT
The DNA here is from genome assembly GCF_018294505.1 of Triticum aestivum. Lineage (NCBI taxonomy): Eukaryota > Viridiplantae > Streptophyta > Magnoliopsida > Poales > Poaceae > Triticum > Triticum aestivum. The sequence goes on from NC_057806.1 coordinate 243,905,379, forward strand.
AAGCTCGCCAAGAACATCAATTTCATCAAGAGAATGATGACAATGGAAATCCTCCATGACAAGAGCAACATGAGGTTGACAACCCTCCTCACCAAGAGCAACACGAGCTTGACAATCATCAACAACATGGGCGCCATCATCCCCGACCCCAACACAATGAAGAGCAACGCTACGGAAAGCTCAAGTTCACCATGCCCAAGTTCAACGGAAGCAACGATCCCAAAGAATACCTTTCATGGGCATTGAAGGTCGACAAAATATTCCGCTTGCACAACTACGATGAAGAGAAGAAGATCGCGATGGCATCCCTTGAGTTCCAACACTATGTCCTCATTTGGTGGGAACAAGTCATCGAGCGTCGAGAGGTAAGAGGTGAACCACCCATCACTACTTGGGCACAAATTAAGGATGTCATGAGAGCATGCTTTGTGCCTACCTACTACAACCGCGACCTCTTCAAGAAACTCCAACTACTCAAGCAAGGAACCAAGAGCGTTGAAGAGTACTACAAGGAGATGGAGATTGCCATGATACGAGCCAATGTCACGGAAGATGATGAGCAAACAATGGCACGTTTCTTGAATGGACTCAACCATCCTATCAAGAAGATCGCCGACTTCCAACCATACTCGAACCTCATCGAGCTAGTGCATCAAGCTACCAAAGCGGAACGTCAAGTGCAAGACGATTACAAGTATGCCAAGTTCTCATCCAAGTCATACGGCTTCTCCAACACCCAAGCTTCAACGACTCCAACTCCGTCTACCAAGCCTTCTACAAGCAACATCGACAAGTCGAGTTCCAAGAAAGCTTCGTCTACTCCAAGTCATCCTCCTACTACAAGCAACTTCAGGCCTAGAGCTTCATCATCATCCACTCCAACCGATGAGACCGTCAAGACGAGTTCCTTCAAATGCTTCACATGTGGAGGCCGAGGCCACAAGTCCTATGAGTGCACCAACAAGCGGACCATGATACTCAACGACAACGGCACCTACGACTTGATGAGTGAAGGAGAAATGGACGCTCTCGAGCAAGTCGCCATACACCGGCAAGTGAACGATGAAGAGGAACAAGTCCTTTGCGATGAAGATTCAAGTCCCGCTCTTGTTGTCTCCAAGGTCTTGACTCTCCAACATCACCAAGAAGAAGACCAAAGATGCCACATATTCCACACCAAAGCCGGCATCAATGGACGATCTATCAAGGTCGTCGTCGATGGAGGGAGTTGTCATAACCTCGCAAGTGAAGAACTTTGCTCCAAGCTCCAATTGCCCAAGACGAAGCACCCACATCCATACAAAGTGTAATGGCTTAGCGACTCCGGCACTATCCAAGTCGAGCATCGAGTACAAGTCTCCTTCAAAATTGGCGCCTACGAAGACACTTTGGAGTGTGACATAGTTCCAATGACCGTTTGCCACCTCCTCCTTGGACGCCCATGGCAATTTGATAGAGGACTCATCCACAACGGCCAAACAAACCACTAAATCTTCAAGATGAAGGGCAAGGAGTACATACTTCGTCCCATGTCTCCAAGCCAAGTGATCGCCGACAAGCAAGCCACCCATCGTGGAGAGAATAGTGAGAGAGCGAGCCACCAAAAAGAGAGTGAGCGTCACAAGCCCAAATCGAGCGCCTCCACGATGAGCGACAAAAAGAACTTAATCCTATTTGCCACCAAAAGTGAGATAAGAGGAGTGTGTGAGAACCCATCTAGTGTCCTACACTACGTCCTTTTGTGCAAGGACAATGCACCACAAGCTAACACCTCTCACACTCTTCCTCTAGTGTTATCTTCTCTTTTGCAGGAATTTCACGATGTTTTCCCCGATGAGCTACCTTCGGGACTACCTCCACTATGAGGCATTGAGCACCGCATCGACCTCATCCCTGGAACACCGCTTCCGAACAAAGCTCCCTACCGCGTCAACCCCGAAGAAACCAAAGAAATACAAAGGCAAGTAAAGCATCTCATAGACCATGGACATGTGCGTGAAAGTTTGAGCCCTTGTGCCGTTCCGGTCATTCTTGTGCCAAAACGAGACGGTAGATTTCGCATGTGCTCCGATTGTAGACCTATCAATGCTATCATCGTTCGTTATAGGTATCCCATTCCACGCCTTGATATGCTTGATGAACTTAGTGGTGCCACTATCTTTTCAAAAATCAATCTTAAAAGTGGTTACTATCAAATCTTCATACAAGAGGGTGCTGAATGGAAAATCGCTTTCAAAACCAAGTTTGGCACCGGGTACTTTTATGCGACTTATGAATCATGTTTTTTGCCCTTAGATTGGTGTGTTTGTTGTGGTCTACTTTGACGATATCCTTGTTTTTAGCAAGTCGATCAAGGAGCATGTCACCCATGTCCGAACCATTTTACAAACTCGTCGAAGAGAGCATCTCTATGCTAATGTGGAGAAATGCCTTTTTGGCGTTTACAAGCTCATTTTCTTGGGTTTTGTTGTATCTTCTAAGGGTGTTCATGTTGATGAGTCCAAGATCAATGCTATTAAGACTTGGCCACAACCAACCAATTTGCAACAAGTGTGTAGCTTTCTTGGCCTTGCGGGTTTCTATCATTGCTTCGTGAAAGATTTTAGCACCATTGCTTCGCCTTTGCATGCTTTGAGCAAGAAGAATGTGCCTTTTTTTTGGGGACCATCCCAAGATATCACTTTCAATGAGCTCAAGAATTTGCTTACTCATGCTCCCATGCTTGTGTTACCCAACTTTGACAAAACCTTTGAGATTCATTGTGATGCTAGCGGTAATGGCATAGGAGGTGTGTTAACACAAGAGAAGGGCCCCATTATGCTATACATAACAACAAACCTATCATGATGGATGACATGTTTCTATATCACGCATCTCATTTATTCGAGCATTGGATGTTTTGTGCTAACCAACACTTGCACGTGCACATCATGATGGATGATGTGTACATATACCACGCACACACAATTTTCCCTTTGTCTTTGTTTTGTGTAGGTACTCACATATACTCGTCAACCTCTCAATCCCATGAGTTTATGAGACGAGCTCTTGAGAGCAAAGATGACTTGGGATCCCGTGAACTATCCTTCCCACCGCTCTCTTCGCGCAACGACTACGCGCATCTCTTTCACTTGGCTCTCACACGACTATGGGCTATATACCGCTTGTCGCTTCATGCTCATTTTACCTTGTTCACTTTGCATGCTATGCTTGCTTCTATGCCTTTGCCATGCAATTGTGACCCTTGCTTGCATCTACCCATGATTCACCATTATGCTACTCCTATGTGTATTTGCATGCTTGGTGGAGATCCTTGTTGCTATTGCCATGTTTATCATGTGCCTCATGCTATTGATGCTTGTTGTGTTGGGAGAGTCATGATGTTCCATTGGCATTTACATAGGACTTCTTGCCAACACCATGAACCTACTTTGCTCATATTTTGTTTTCATGCTTGTGATGTCATGTGAATTATTCATGCACGCTATTTGCACCCATGACATGCTTGCCATGATTCCTCCTAGTATGTTGCATCTTCGCACTACTAACTTCTTTGACTTGATCTCTATGATTGCTTGCTTTGTCGCATCACCCATGCTCCATTCTTACTCACTTTCTTGGGTTGATGACGTATATATCCATGCCTCTCACTTGATTTGTCTTGATCATTGTCTCTTGTTTCCATTAGTGGCATCTCTCATATCCACTTGTATTGAGTGCCAACTTGCTATGCTTATTGATCATGGAGACTTGGACACTTTACTTGTGATGCATGCTTGCTTGATTGAGCCTATTGTATCTGGTTGTTCTCGCATAATATGCTTCCATACTATGAAATGCTCCCTTGTCCTTTCTTATGATGAGCATGATGCATACACTTGTTGGGTATCTTACCACACGAATGATACGTTTTGCATTTCCGCTAACCTCATTTGTTTTTCCAAGTGTTTGTCATGTTCTTTCATTCTGGAGGATTCACAAGGCGGTGCTGTTATGCGACAACTTGGTCATGCGAAGGCATACACGATGTGCAACACCAACTTTTGCGACAATCTCCTAAAGGTGAACTCCTTCCATTTGAGCCATCCTCAAGTACGCATATTGGATGGGTCATTCTTTCATTATTTTCTCCTTCTTCTTGTATACATGTTGCACCTATTGGATGGAGGACCGACATTGAAGATTGGCTCTATGGACCTTCGCATTGAGGAGCGCTCAGACTTATTGGATGCACCTTCGAACCTCCACTCATGCCACGACATCGAGCATTGGTACACCAACACCTCCATATTTGTTGATTGTGCTCACACTTGTCATGCTCATTGGACATCTTACACGCATGACAAATTTGCATCTTATGCATGGATTGACTCCCATTATGATTGCCTTGTTGCATCTTGTATTCCCATGTCATCCATGATATATGAGCTTATGCATTTCTGTAGCAAATTTGTTGTGATATACCTTGATGGCATATTCATACACAATTATCTTATTGCCTACCATCAATTGCATGATCACATCACATTGAGCATCCATTACCATATTCATGCTACTAATAAACCGTCTCATTATGACATCATTTTGCACCGTGGTTGCATTGATCATATTCACAACACATTTGTGTGTGCAATGAATGCTTTTGCTCCCATGAATGCTTTGCATACCATTCCATCTCTTTTGGATAAGCTTCATGCACCTTGTCATGATCAATATTGTCGCACGGACACATGTTTACTTGATGGACACTTTGTGTGCGCTAACCATTGTATTTCCAAGTGTACTTCGTGTTTGCTCATTTTGCATGTACCACATACCGGAGACACCTTGGAGTACTTGGATTGTGCCATGCCTTCAACACCGTCCAACTACAAGTCCATCCACGACAACCGTTTCCATGGTGATGAGGATCACAATCCGAGGTCGGATCTTTCCCAAGGGGGGGAGATGATGCGGAGCATCCCACATTCATCCCCATGTACACTCTGACTACTCTCCAAGCCCCAAGGATACATAAGATGAGACCTCGACTATACACCATTGGACACAAGGTGAACTCGCTCCTCTCCGAACTTTCACTTTCCACATGTGAGACATGGCTACTACCTCAAACCTGTGTGGTATGCATGTCCAGGAACCAAGAGGAAGCCCATGGACCAGAAGGCGAGGACACCAAGCGCGAGGAACAAGAAGAAGGGCTACAGAAGAAGCTCCAGCCACCGGACGACCGATCGGGACCGGACGTTCGATGCCTGAAGACCCACCGGACGACTGGCCCGGACCGGACAACCGGAGATCCTGCACCCGAGCCAAACGAGCGGATGTCCGACAAGTGCCGGACGTCCGACACACTCCAGCGCCCGGACGTCCGACCGCCCCCGAAAATCCGGCGCCACCTCAAACGAGCCGAAATGCCGAACGTCCGACAAGTACTGGACGACCGGACCCTCGCGAGCCACCGGACATCTGGTACCTGTCGGACGATCGGCGTCTGTCTATGCATAGAGATCGGGCCCGAGGCCCATGTATCCCCCACTTACCCCTTCGTGTCCCTAGACTATATATACTCTTCCACCTCCTCCTAGTTAGGGTTAGCGTTGGTTTAGCTCATATTTAGAGATAGAGCTACGCTCATCCACATCGGATCTACTCCACGAGAGAGACCGCGGCCTCTACGGAGAAGATCCCTTTGGATTCAAGACCTCCTTTTGGAGAAGAACTCAAGACCTCCTCACGGAGAAGATCGGTTACCTCTTGTATCGTCTGTTGTTGACTTTGGATCATGTATCTTCTCTTATGTACTCGAGGATCTAGCACATGTGTAACCATTTCATGTTGGTTTAGTGTTTCTCTCATGTTTTCCCTTGTGATTCCCCTTGTTTTCCCTCGTGTTCTTCGTGTTCATTGCGGGATCCGCTCCTTTCGTGAAAGGTCGGGCGATTAGGGTTCTACCCTACATCAGAGAAGGAAAGGGGGGCCCGCGCCCCACCCCTTGTCCAATTCAGTTTGGGCAGGGGGAGGCGCATGCCACCTCATGGCCCTTCTTCCCTCTCTCCACTAAAGCCCAATAAGGCCCATTAACTTCCCCCGGCGAATTCCCGTAACTCTCCGGTACTCCGAAAAATAGCTGAATGACTCGGAACCATTCTGATGTCCGAATATAGCCTTCCAATATATCGATCTTTACCTCTCGACCATTTCAAGACTCCTCATCATGTCTGTGATCTCATCCGGGACTCTGAAGAAACTTTAGCCATCAAATCACATAACTCATAATATAAATTGTCATCGAACGTTAAGCGTGCGGACCCTACGGGTTCGAGAACTATGTAGACATGACCGAGACACATCTCCGGTCAATAACAAATAGCAGAACCTAGATGCTCATATTGGCTCCTACATATTCTATGAAGATTTTTATCAGTCATACCGCATAACAACATACAGTATTCCCTTTGTCATCGGCATGTTACTTGCCCGAGATTCGATCGTCGGTATCATCATACCTAGTTCAATCTCGTTATCAGCAAGTCTCTTTACTCGTTCCGTAATGCATCATCCCCCAACTAACTCATTAGTCACATTGCTTGCAAGGCTTAGAGTGATGTGCATTACCGAGAGGGCCCAGAGATACCTCTCCGATACTCGGAGTGACAAATCCTAATCTCGATCTATGCCAACCCAACAAAAACCTTTGGAGACACCTGTAGAGCATCTTTATAATCACCCAGTTACGTTGTGACGTTTGGTAACACACAAGGTGTTCCTCCGGTATTCGAGAGTTGCATAATCTCATAGTCAGAGGAACATGTATAAGTCATGAAGAAAGCAACAACAATAAAACTAAACGATCATTATGCTAAGCTAAAAGATGTGTCTTGTCCATCACATCATTCTCCTAATGATGTGATCCCGTTCATCAAATGACAACACATGTCTATGGTCAGGAAACTTAACCATCTTTGATTAACGAGCTAGTCAAGTAGAGGCATACCAGGGACACTCTGTTTTGTCTATGTATTCACACATGTACTAAGTTTCCGATTAATACAATTCTAGCATGAATAATAAACATTTATCATGATATAAGAAAATATAAATAACAACTTTATTATTTCCTCTAGGGCATATTTCCTTCAATTGGATCCACACCCATTCAGGCACAACAGTCGCCTTCTACCTCTCCTTCTACAAATTAACAATATTTCTAATTTTGAAGATGTTTGTTCATCTATCATCCAGAAAATGATTCCAACAAGCTTGACCCCGAAACTGCACACAGTGAAGGTCTTGGCACTAGAATCTATCGGCCCTAACCTGGAGCAAGTTTTCAGTTTCCTGAGATGCTTCCCATGCCTGGAGAAGCTATATATCGAGATGTTCCTTTCCTATTAAATGTTAACCATAAGGGAGTTCAATTTGTGACACCTTTTTCCAAGTTTACAATGACAATGTACTATGATTTCTGAAGGATTCTTTTGGAGGATTTCAGTACATACATGTCCCCTCCCCCCATATTGGTTGCTTGATCCGTATATGGTTACAATCCATAAGCATTTCTCCTTTGGATTCATCTGTACTTGTTTTCTTAGAGAACTTTTCATCCACTCCAACCTCTTGTGAAGAAGGCTACATTTTTCTAGAATGTAATCAAATGGCCATGTTAATCATGTCAGATCGAAGATGGCATGTTAGTGCATTTTACAAATCCTGCAAACCAAATAGGACTATAGTAGTGTTCAAAACTACATGTAGGCACTAACACGTTTTCTTCTTTTGCAGATAAGATTAGGCCCAGTGGTGGATAATGTGATATAATATAACAATCACGTCGAATGCCTAGATCTGCATCTCTCAGAAATTACTTTCAACTCCTACCGAGGGACCTTACCGGAGATTATATTCGCCAAGTTCTTTGTTTTCAGAGCAAAGGTGCTGAAGGTAATGAGGTTTGCCCTACATTTATTTCGCAAAAATGAATGGTTTGTTGATCAGCGCCGGCGCCTGCGGCGGAATGGAATAGGCTCCGAAAATGTTGAATTTCAATTTGGAACTTCAGATGACAGAGTAATCGGAAGTCATCGTGTCAACCCCATACATGACTTCTCAGTGGTTGACCCCTTTGCAAGAATTATGAGGTTTTGAAACCAGACTTAGAAGTGGTAATATTAGTTTGAACCTCTCTGATATCCATGTTCAGCGGATTAGCGCGAGCGTCTGCAGCTGATGAGCTGAATTTCATTTCTAATATCAATTTAAACCTTGTAATCTTCGAATTTGAGCCATATAACTCTAGAATTTGAACCTTGTAATATTTTTAGCTTTTATGGTACAATCGTTGAAATGGCATCGTATGATACTCGTATATTGGTAGCACTATTTTGACCTTAATATGCAGTGGTCTTAGATTTTATTAACCATTCTCGAATCTGTTTACCTTGCCAGTCTCACAACACACGATCTATATAGCTAACTTGACTGTGATCTTTGACATTATTGCACATAGTTGGTTTCTTCAACCACGTGCCCCGTAGAGCGCATAATTAAATATTGCACTCGAGTGTCCATCATCACCCTTCTGTGTAACTTTGACCTCATCACCCACGGGTAAAATTATGACCGGAGTCATTCCACACACTTCATTTTTACAAAGCTTTTTTGCCAATAAACACCCACGATTTGTCCCTCTTCCAGCCGAGGCATGGACAAACTAGCCGGGCGGGAAGCTAGCATGGTAAACTGTGTGGTAGCGCAGGAACAGGCTCACCGACGATACATTTGGCGCCTCTTCGAGCCCACGTGTGGTCAAACAAAACGCGTGTGGTGCGGTGTTGTCAAGCGTGCACTGGAATCCTCCGCTATGAACGCCGTGACATGACGTGACGATTACAGGCCGGTTGGCCCCCATTTATTACAACAGCCATTTAACCCTTGTGTCTCTTCAAGCTTTCGATCGCGCCCCACCGTTGCAAGAAGCACACCCACCGCAAGAAATTCTTAGAGGGTATCCTACGCGGCTCCAATGGCGCTCCGAGCGGCTGCCGACGATGAGCAGCAGTTCACCATGCATGCCGTGGTGGACACGCACAGAAGGTTCACGCCTTCACGGACCTCTCGATGGTGTACACCAACGACCCGGTCTGGGTGGAGCATGCCATCCACATCATGGAGTTGTTGCTTGCCGAGGAGAAGTACAAGGTGGTCGGGTTCGACCTCGAGTACACCCGCGCTCGTGTCGGGTCTCGTCCCAAGGTCGTTGTCGCCCAGATGTGCGTGCGCCACCACGTCCTTGTCTACCACTACTGCTTGGCCACAAGGCCTTGCGACGTTTCACCAGGTTTGTCAACAACCCCCACTACATGTTCGCTACGATGGACATGACCAACAATGTAAAGGTGCTCGAGAATTCGCGCACCGCCTGCCAGAATCTTGTCGACATCCAGGGCCAATACAAGATCTGTGGGAGCAAGGAGCATGAGAAGGACTCACTGGTTCACCTCGCCGAGGCCATCATCGACCCCTACTACAGAGACATGAAGGATTCCTACAACAAGGACAAGCATGCCTGGCACTCGGCCTGGATGGAGATACTTGACAAAGCTCATGTCGTGTATGCGGTCAAGGAGGCGTACACGAGCTACAACATGTACAAGCGGATCGTTGACATGAGGAAGTGCCTCCTTCCCCAAAATAGCCAGGGATCCAGCCGGAAGTAGAGCAATGGCAAGCATCGTCGCGACAGTAAGTAGATGATTAGATCCTCGTTTCTCTTAGTTTAGTATGCATGTAATTGCTTACTTTGGTGTGTGGAAATGCTATGTGTGTAGTCACTTGTGTAATTGTATGCCTAATTTGGTTATGCAATGCAATGTTGTCTTTTTAAGTATATATATTGTGTGGACAAAGAAAATCACATTGCACACGGACTAAACAATGGAACCCGTCGGTGATGTTTTCATCAATCACTCACAATTGTATACCAGCAATCGTTTTCTCAAAACACACACGGCTTGTTAACAGGAATCGTCTGTGTTGTTATAGGTCTTCCCATATATTTCTGATTACAGACTTGTTTACCTCGTATCACACACATCTTGTTATATTGAATCGTTTCTGTTCTCTTGGCTCAAAGCAAACAGTTCATCTGATTGAACCGCATGCCATATATCGCACACACCTTGATCTGGCTGACCGTTTCTTTTGTGTTGCCTAATCACAAACAGACCATCCGAGTGAACCGTATGCTATATATCGCACACACCTTCATCTGGCTGCCCGTTTCTTTTGTTCCTCCTCATCGCAAACAATTAATTAAACTAAACCGTATGCCCTGCATCGCACACGCAACTAAAATCTACACCGTGTTTGATGCATCCACCATCGCAAACGTTTTGCACCTTTTTGATGGTTTTTTACACCACCGTTTGTGATTATTGCATCGCACACAGTTTAGTCGAAGGATCTCTGATCGTAGTGTCGCCTTAGCAGCATCCTGTAGTAGTGATACCTTGCCAAGCAATCCAAGTCCCCAAGACGACGCATTCGGTTCAACATCAACCGTAATGCTAACAAGATACCGACGAAACAATACATTGAGGGTGCCCAAGAGGCCACACGCTTGGCAAATCCAAGTATTTTCGAGGTTGGACTCATGAAGACATGCCACAACCATTGCTGAAACAGACGGAGCACGCTTGGGTTCTCGCCCCCAAAGACGAAGGACTCCAACTCCAGACGCGCTCGGGGGCTATTGACGGTGGCATACACCGGGGGTACCCGACCAGGGAACAAGGTCACTAGACTTGCCTTGGAGCCCGGACATAGCGTAGGCCCTCACCACTAACGGCGGGCCTCCTCTGGAATGATATACATTAATTGTACCACAATACATGTACTCTAGTAGAAAACTTGGGTGCCAAGCCATGTAAACCGACTTGGGCACTTGTAACCCTAGCCCTCACCCATTTATATAAGGGAAGGCAGGGGCCTCCCAAGTCGGCATCTATCATCTCATCTCTCCACGAGAGAAACACAATCAATACAATCACATATGTAGGATGTAGGGTATTACTCCACCATGGAGGCCTGAGCCTGGGTAGATCCGTGTACTGTGTGTACCCCAATATGATCCTCTATGCACACTCCACCCCATGAGGAACCCTATGTAGGGATCTGGTGGGATTTCGCTCCGCTAAGGGTCTATCTGCCCGGTTGAGGAACATGCTTGGGGTGATCTTCGGGCCGGAAGTTGACTAGAGTCTCTAACCACATCAAGAACCGAGGGGCTTCAGGATTGCCTGTTCGCATGGATGCCTGACCCATAAAAAATGAAGTGCTACCCATGATCATCTCGGCGAGTCCTCGGGTTGTGCGAGGTGCATACCTTTGGTAAGATCCCGTCTGAGCGGGAGCCATTGCCCCTCTGTGGGAGGTAGAGGACCCACCCACTACCGAGTCGCCCAACAAATTTCATCCCTCGCCGCTGATGCCATCGAGGTGGCAAAAACTTGGCATGGGAACTAGTCGGGAGCCGCACCTTGCAATTGTAACTCGCCCGTGTTGTTGGCAACAAAGCTCATGTTCCCAAAATGGAAAGCTTAGCCTTCGAGGAAGGAGGCGGCGAGGACCAAATTCCCCGCCACGTTGGTGATGAACCTCAAGGAATCAGAGGAGAGGTTTTGCCCATGCGTCAAGGTGTTGACCCTATCAGGAATGGGGGCCATCCCGATCCAATCAGATTGATCTACACGCATAACCCCTGCCTAGTGTGCCAAATGTCGGAGTTTCGCACCGGCAATCCCATCGAGTGGTGACTGTTTTGTTTGAAAGGGTGTGCGAGCGGCGGACCAAGGTGGTGAGGCACGAAACACGTGTTTTACCCAGGTTAGGGCCCTCCGGGAGGTGGTAGGGTCCTACTCCTACCTCTAGTTTTTGTATTGCTCAGGTGCTCGCCAACGACCATGCAGATCGTAGGAGATGTCTGTTTATTGGGTTAAAGCTCTTGGCTTGGCGGTGGTGAGCGCTAAGATAGTGGTAGGTGGGGGTTCAACTAACTCTAGGGTTCTCCTTTGCTTGCATTATATGTCTGGTCGAGCTAGGGTTACAAGGTTTCCCTGGTGGGATCGGGCTACTCCGTTCAACCTGATTACGCTTGGGACACCTCTATAGATTCTTCTTCTTTTGTGTGTATGTGGGGGTGGGGGTGGGGTTGGGAGGGGAGTCCTCGGCCCTCCTTACGCAGGTCTTGTGTGAGTAGAAGTGGGCCATCAAGGTTTTCCTATTCACTTTTACACTTATAGAGCATACTTGGTTTGATGGCAAAAAATTGGCATACCAATATTTAGTGACAGTTTTTTGCTAGCGATTGGTTAGTTAGAGCAAACTCTAGCCAAGTCACCATATTGGCAACCTCCATAACATATATGGAGCGCTTCATATGCATTTGGAAGCCGTGGAGGTTGTGCGCAAACATAGAGTCACCATAACGCAACCTCCATATTTTTTCTTTCCTTTTCTATTTTTTTGCATCACCTCAATAGCCGTAAACTCACCTAGAAGGATTAAACACTAATTTGAACTAACATCGCATTACAAAGTTCTTAGATGGGGGAGAAAAGTTGATTAGCGTCATTTTCATATCATAGGTTTCAAAAATGTTGTTTTTTAGCAACTGTAGCATGATTTTGAATATTATCGAGATTGATGGTGAATGCTATGCATGGGGCACATGCATATGTGACGAGTCTACTCATTCTCTAGGCGTAACAGTTCGAGGATTCGACGACCTCGTCTTTGTGCCATCCCTGTGGACGTCGTTGAGGGGGGTAAGGTCCAATATGGCGTGAATTTACGTCCTATCACGCGGTCCCTTTCTGCCGCCAAATCTGTTTGTGCCTCCTCATAATGAAGCCAGATAGCGTGACCCATCTTCACTACCAACGCCTGCCTCGACGACGGTCTCCTTGGAGATTTTGTCGAGGCAAACACACGAGGCATAGGTGACGTAGCGCACATCTGAGGCGTATGCGACATAGCGCTCATCCTTGAAGATTTCGTTGGGGCAGGCGACAGAGGTGTTGGCGACATAACAGTCATCCCATGCATCCTTAACGGTGAGGTGATGGGAGCACGTGGAGGCCGATGTGAATTCTATGGGCGAGGCCTCTCCTACTTACACGGGATATGCATGCTAGTCGTGCTCGATATCCCAAACAAGGAAGTGTGTTTTGGGATCCCCATCTAGCCACCCATTGAGAGGAGGATCTTCCTACATGGTCTCTAGCATGTCACAACGACTGCACTCTTGAGGTTGTGAGGGTGGCCTTTTACTCTACTTCCTCCTTGTTCACAATTTGCTCCTCCTCATACGAGAATGACACTCAGTCCGGTTGTGAGGGAAGCGACATGGCAACAATGAGGGAAGTGGAGGTTGTGAGCGACGTGCATATGAGCTATTTGAACATGGCGACCACCATTTTATAGCCGTGGGTGTCGGGAAAACATGGCGAGCACTTGGCATGCAGCGACCGCCTTTAATTGACACGCTTCCTCGTATCATGGGCGTCTAGCCGTCTGCACCATTGGCGGGAAGAGAAGATGGACGTGAAAACTGAGATGTGATAGGTGAAACTTCCCTCCCGCGTCAGCGGTTGGCAATGATGTATGCTCCAAAGTAACACCCCACAATCTCCAAATACGAAGTTTCGCACGCTCGATTTGGTTTTCATAAATGATGACCATCACATGCAGAATGATTTTTAAACCACTTGGCGCACTTTATTAAACTCAAGTTAAAGTTAGATCATCCACAATATTCGAAAGTAAAAAGCTCGGAGGATCACCATCCCAAACAAAGTAGAATTTGAATTGAAATTATGTCTAGCAAGATTGTGCGCCGATCTATTAGCCTCCTTAGGGAAATGAGCGATTCCGCACCAATACGGTATGCTTTTTGAAAACAGGCCATTACCGCATGCTCAGCCCATCAATGGTGCCCCACCCAGGTGGTCTCCTCCGGCTCAAGGATGTGCAAAATTGAACGTTGACGGATCGTTCTGCGCCACATCAGGAACTGCGGGAGCGGTCATGATTCTGTCTGGCTCCACCTGCGACATCATTTTCTCATCCTGTAGAGAGTTGCGCACATGTATAGAACCATTGGAGGCTGAGCTCTCAGCTTGCATGAAGGACATCAACCTCGTCTGCAATGGACGGAGATGCCAATAAAAGTAGAGACGGACTGCCTTGTCGCTTTTAACATGATTAATGGCCCGAACAAGAACCGGTCTCGCTATACCATGTTGGCTGATCAAATTCAAAGGCTTTTAAGGGAAGGGGGGGTGTTCAAGCTATCTCATGTTCATAGAAAAGTGCAAGCCATTATCTGACCTCCTTTGGACAGACAGAAGGTTGCACTGTGGTGTGATCGGGTTCGGAACCAGGAGACGTCCCTGATATTTGTGATATTTGTAAGAATGACTTTTTTTTTGAAATTTGTAAGAATGACTTATGTCTTGATTGATGAAATAAAATCTTCCTTTCACCTAAAAAATAGAAATTTAGGGGCTATGCAACGGTCTTTTCGATCAAAGTCATCATCTATCCCTAATAATAAAGCACGGATTGACTCCGTGGGTTCACCGTCACAATACGTTTTCTTGTTGTAAATTTACGCTTTCAGTTTGAATTTAAAACATATATATGAGGTGGTACTAATTCGGGAACCACATCGTATGCATCAAAATTCGTACTAATAAAAATTACAAGATAGAAATTCGAACCCGGGCCCCTACATCCAAAGCACAACGAACTAGCCGACTCACCTACCACAAGTCTCTCTGATAAACGCAACGAACATTTTATATTTATATTGAATTAAACCTGGACTTCGTATATTTTATTGGCACAGAAGCCACTAGCGCTGCTTGGGCCGCGTCATGTAATCCAGCAGATCGAACGCAATGTGTTGATGGGCCTGCACAACGCACCATGTGAGTGGGCTTCAAGAATACGTAAAATATTATTACTCCTGCGGATCGAACTCAGGATACGTCCTTTCTTTTTAAGGCTATATATACAACCAACAACCTTTGAATTAGTAGTCCCGCCTTGCTACTGTTCATGAAATCATTACAATTTATATACACCAATGAGTAGACAATCAACAAGCTCCTTGGTTAATAAATAAAGGATGAGGTGTGGGATTTCTTAAAGAAAACACAATGAGGTGTGGGATTGTGGGAGAGGCTGAAGATAAACATGAACATTGAGGGATGAGTTAGAGTTGCTAGCTGTAAATGAGGCTGGACATACTCGCTCCGTCCCAAAATTATGTTGCTCCTTTGAGATTTTTTCTTCTAAATAAAATCTTGGACGGATTTGTGGGTGCTATTTTCTAATTTCCAAGAAGTTTCAGCGAGGGGTGAGCGTGCATGGACTGGTGTTGTTGCTGCAAGTGAGTTCGTCCTTTTTTTTAACAGCTAATCTATTTTTCAAGAGAAAAAGCAAGTGTGTTAATTGAACAAAGTGGGTTGGCTCAAATTTCTAAGATAGCCCCAAGAAACTGAAAGGGATGAAGTAGATTTCAATCTAATGGTTTTGTTCAACTTTGATTTATTCATGTATGGTGTCAATAAATTGTCGTACAAAAAAGCATATCAAAATATCTCATGCCTACCATGGTTTTTAATACCTGACTAATGTACATTTCTGCTAGACCTTGGCATGCACCTCTCGGTTGCCGCCAGGTTGCACCGTTGGGTGTTGTAGAGTCGCGTTGATGAGTGCTTAGTGCTTTGATAGACATTTTAATCGTCTTTCCCGTTGCAACGCACGGACATATGTGTTAGTAATAATCATTATTATTACTCGGTCGATACTTACCAAAGTTTTTCTTGGCAGCCTTAAACCCTCTGAGCCCTTGTAATCACTATTTTATCCCGTCCTCTCTTCGAATTCCCTTTCTCTTCTCCAAAACCCTAGCCCCACATCGGCGCCGTAACATGGCGTCTCGGGGAGGTTACGACGGCGGCTCCGCCACGGGAGGCAAGATCCGTAGGCGCCCTCCCTCCCGCGTCGCAGCTGCGTCACCCTATGCGCTCCCGGCTCCTCCTACTCATCCAGCGTCGTACGGCGGTGAAGGGAGCGGCTGGCTCGCCCGTCTCATCTCCGGTGGCGCATCGCGCCTCCTCTCCTCTGTGTTTCGCAAGCCGCCTCCTCAGCTCGCCGCGCCTACGCTTTCGGAACCAGAGTTGGTCGACGCTCCTTGCTCGCCGCCGCCGCCGCCTTTAGGTTGGTGCCTTGCTGATTTGTTTGCGCGCATTCTCCGCTAGCTGTGTTGGCGGTTTGACTTGTCTGATCTGCGACTAGAGCGAAGTGTTTTCTATCATCCTGTAAAAATCAAATCATCCAAGTTTTTCCAGCTTATCATCATAGCTTGCCAATGCACATGGCGGCCGATAGGTGAAGTCGATGGTGTGAACCATGGTTACTGTTTTTATCAGATTAGCGATTTATTTATCAGCAATCAGTAAATAAGATGCTAGTTCAATCTATCCTGTGAAATGGGGGATAATTCTCATTTTATTGTTAGTGGTTTCCACCAAACTCACACAAGCTGGTTTTGGAATGTAGAGAACGACATTCTAGAAGAAGAAAACGGAGGAGGAACTGCTAATGTAAGCTGATTCTGTAACTCCATGCTGTTCACGTCGTTGTTCTAATATTCTTTATTTTTTTGGGTACTAGTGCACTGTTTAACCATTTATCCTGATTAGACGCTGAATTTAAGCTCTTTTAAATGGCTAGTATACTAAATTTACCATTTATCCTGCCTAGACACCGAGTGTAAGCTCTTTAAACCACCTATCTTTCAGCAGTATTTCGCAAGTGTTCTCTGTTTGCGAGGGAAAGATCGAACACACCGATCGTATTGAGAATGAGAGCACTTATACAAGGAGAACAGAGGGCGTGCGCCCACGATGGTGATCGTGGCCAGGCCATGTTCGAGAGGAGAAGATCGTGGGTGCTGAGAGACAAAACTGCACCCGCGTACGCTACTGCTACTCTACTACCCTCAACTGTACAAATACATAGCCCAATACATACATGAGGTCTAACCCCCCGCAGTCGTGACGTCGCGACGCAAAGACTGAATTGAAAATCATGGAAGACGTCGCTTGGCAAGCCTTTTGTCATGACATCCGCAAACTGTTGATGAGTTGGTACGTGCAGCACGCGGAAGTGGCCGAGAGCGACACGCTCGCGGACGAAGTGAATGTCCAGCTCCACATGTTTGGTGCGGCGATGATGAACAGGGTTGCTGGAGAGGTAGATGGCGGAGATGTTGTCGTAGTAGACCAGCGTGGCAGTGGAGACCGCACACCGGAGCTCGCCAAGAAGTTGCCGGAGCCAGACGCACTCCGCCACGGCATTGGCCACGCCGCGGTATTCTGCCTCCGCGTTGGAGCGCGAGACAGTAGGTTGGCGCTTCGAAAACCAGGACACGAGCGCGCCGCCGAGGAAGACACATTAGCCAGACGTCGACCGGCGAGTGTCAGGGCACCCGGCCCAGTCGGCATCGGTGTACACCCGAAGATCCAGTGTCTAGGAAGCACGAAGGTGGAGCCCGAGAGAGACAGTGCCACGGACGTACCGCAGGGCGCGCTTGAGCAGGGTGAGGTGACAGTCGCGAGTGTCATGCATATGCAGGCAAATATGCTAAACTGCATAGGCGAGCTCGGGGCGGGTCACCGTCAGGTACTGCAGCGCGCCAGCGAGACTGTGGTAGGCAGTGGGGTCGGCGACGCGCGGACCGGTGGAGGGAAGCTTGGCCTTGGTGTCGACTGGGGTCGGTGCAGGCTTGCAGTTGTCCATGTCAGCGCGCTCGAGGACGTCCTCAGCGTACTGCTCCTGAGAGAGGAAGAAGCCGTCCGGGGACCGCGTCACGCGAATGCCGAGGAAGTAGTGGAGGTTGCCGAGGTCCTTCATGGCGAATTCGGTGGTGAGCGAGGCGACGATACGGCGAAGGAGCGCGTCCGTGGGCGCGGTGAGGATGATATCATCCACATACAGCAGCAGGTACGCCGCATCCGTACCATGAGTGAGCGTGAACAGAGAGGTCTCGGAGCGCGTCGCGGTGAACCCGAGGATGGCGAGGAAGCCGGCGAAGCGAAGAAACCAGGCGCGTGGAGCCTGCTTCAAGCCATACACGGACTTGGAAAGGCGACACGTGATCGGGTCGAGCGGCATCGACAAAACCTGCAGGCTGCAGACAGTAGACCTCTTCCTCCAGGGTGCTGTGAAGAAAGGCGTTCTTCACATCAGCTAATGCACAGGCCAATGGCGTGAGGCAGCGACAGTGAGGACCGTGTGGATGGTGGCCGGCTTCACAACCGGAGAGAAGGTTTCGCCATAGTCCACTCCGGCACGCTGGTTGAACCCACAGACAACCCAACGAGCTTTGTAGCGCTCAAGGGTGCCATCAGCACGGGTTTTGCGACGATAGATCCACTTGCCAGTTATTACATTAGCACGCGGTGGTCGGGGAACCAACTCCCAAGTACGGTTGCCGGTGAGAGCTGCAAACTTGTCGCGCATGGCGGCGAGCCAGTTGGCATTGCGGAGCGATGCGCGGACAAAGCGAGGAATGGGAGAGATGGCAGTGGAGGGGCGGTGTTGGCCACGCAAACGAAGTCGTTGGCATACTTCGTGTTGGGGCGGAAAACACCAGCGTGTGCGTGTGTGATGATCGCACAAGCAGGTGGAGCGGGAGTGGGGGAGGGTGGTGATGGTGCATGCAGCGGGGAGCCGTCGGATGACGATCCTGCAGGTGCATGGCCCCCGGACGTGCGCGCGGAGAGGGAGTTTGAATGAGGCACGGTGGATGGTGATCCAACGGCAGAGGAGGGCCCGGCGGATGGCGCGCGCGGGTGGTTTAAATGAGAGGCGTCGGATGAGGATCGGACGGTGCTGTTTAAACGAGGAGGGGTCGCGCGAAACGAGTCGGCTCGCGACGTGGGGAGTGGGTGTGACGAGGTGGGGGGTGGTGAGCAACCGCCGTCGGGCGGGGCACAAATAGGTGCGGGCACCAGACGGCGAGGTGGGGCTGCGGGGGTGAGAGGGAGGCGTGGAGCGGCGTAGGGGAAGGTGAGCTCGTCGAAGCAAACATGGCGGGAGGTGAGTACACGCCGAGAAACGAGGTCATAGCACCTGTACCCGCGGTGATCAGGTGGATACCCGAGGAAGACGCACGGCAGAGAGCGGTGGTCAAGTTTGTGGAGGTAGTGTTGGGGTAGCATAAGCAGCCGAACACACGCAGATACGAGTAGTCGGGGGAGGGGGACGCCGAGGAGCAGCTCGTGCGGCGTGCGTGGTGAGCTAGCAGCGCAGGTTCCCAGAAGCGAGCTGGGAGAGAAGCATGAAAGAGGAGTGCGCGGACGCCCCCGTTCAGAGTGCGGAGCACGCGCTCCGCCTTGCCGTTCTGCTGGCTAGTGTACGGGCACGTGAGCCGAAGCACGGTGCCATGCGTGGTGAGCAAAGAGCGGACGGCGAGGTTGTCGAACTCGCGCCCGTTGTCAGTCTGCAACGCCAGAATTGGGCGCTCGAACTGAGTCTGGACGTATGCATAGAGCGCGGAGAGCACATAGATGACCTCGGATTTGCGACGAAGGGGGAACGTCCAAACATAGTGAGTGCAGCTATCAATGATAACAAGATAGTATTCGAAACCAGAAATGCTCACTATAGGAGAGGTCCATACATCCAAATGCAGTAATTGAAAGGGGAAATAGCTACGAGTCATGGAAGCGGTGAACGGCAAGCGCGCGTGCTTGCCGAGGCGACAGGCGGTGCATGAGTGACTGTTGGACGGCGCGCAGGTGAACTAAAAGTTGCGAAGGGCCTGACGAAGGGGCTCCTCGCCGGGGTGTCCGAGGCGGCCGTGCCACAGCTCTGTGGTCGCGACGCTGGCGAAGGGGCTAGCGCACGGGACGGCAGGAGCAGGGCGCAGGGAGTACAGGTCGCTGGTCGAGTCACACCGAAGGATCACCAGGCGGGTGCGGATATCCTTGACAGAAAACCTAAATGAGTCAAACTCGACAGACACAGGATTGTCACGCGTAAGGCAACGAACAGAGAGAAGATTTGTGATGATGGAAGGGGAGAGCAACACATTGTGGAGCTCGAGGGAGGTGTTGGAAGCAATGAGCGAGCCACGGCCGGTGTGTGTGATCGGCATGCGGCCGCCATTGCCCACAATTATGTCGCGAGGGGGATGAGAAGGACGAAGAGAGTGGAGTGTACCAGGGTTGAAGGTCATGTGGGACGACGCGCCCGAGGTGCTCGACGGCGGCGGCGGAGATGTGTGCGCGGCCTCGAGCGCCGTCTGGAGCCTGCCCATGTCCCATGGTTGCGGCGGAGAGGCCGGCGGTGGCGCCGTGTTGGAGCTCGCGCCCAGCGAGCCGTAGGTGAAGCCAGGGAGGAGGGCGGAGGGTGAAGAGAGCCTGATGCTGCGGGACGCCGGGGCGCGGGCCGAGCACGCCGGCGCCGGGTGCGCGCTAGGGCATAGGCCAGGCTTGCACCATGCCGGTCCAGGAGTTGGCGCTTGGCGCTTAACCAGGGAGTGGGGCCGGACAAGGAGGGGACGGCGCAGGCGGCAGGGCGCCGTTGCCGTTGTTTCCACGGCCACGGCGACGGTTGCGCCCACGTCCATGTGCGGCGTTGCCGTCGGCGACGGGAGTGGTGGGGGCGGGTTGTGGACGCGCCGCAAGGAGGGCGTGCGCGGACTGCAGACGAGTGGTTTGTTTCACATGATGTTCTTCCAGCAAGAGGAAGGAGCGGGCCTGCAGAAGAGTCGGCAGGGGCGCGCGCGCGGTGAGGTGAGGGATGGCGCCGTAGTACTGGCGCCCGAGGCCACGCAGCATGTGGAAGAGTTGCTGTGTCTCGCCGACGGGCTGACCGAGATCGCGGAGCTGGTCGGTGAAGGATTTCAGACGTGCGAAGTACCGCATCACTGTCAGGTCGCCCTGGACGACGGTGTGGTACTCCGCGTCGATGTACACGGCGCCGGAGAGCTGGTTGGTGCGGAAGATCTCCTCGATGGCCGCCCAGAGAACGGCGGCGGTGTTGTCCGGCTGCATGACAACGTCGAGCAGCTCAGGAGAGATCATGGTGTAGAGCCAGTGCACGACGCAATGGTCGATCATGGTCCACTCCGGATCGCGATGGCGAGGAGCGGCCGGGGCAACGAGATGGTCACCAACGCCGAACATGCCCACGATGGTGAAGAAGAAGCGGCGCCATTGGGCATAGTTGCCGGAGTGCAGATCTAGGGTGACGGGGACGTGATGACGAATGCCAATGGTCTGCAGAACGGAGGAAGGAAACGCTCCCGGCGCGAGCGGTGGCGCCATGGTGACTGGGGGGGCGGGGGGAGCGCTCGCCAGAGCAGTGGGAGGACACCGGCGGGAGCCGGTGTGTCATCGTCGGAGGAGAGGGGGGAGGCGACGGGATTGGTGTCCATGGCAGCGGAAGAGGGATGGTGGTTGGGCGCAAAGGGATTCGAGTCCTCTGCGTCTGATACCATGTTTGCGAATGAAAGATCAAACACACCGATCGTATTGAGAATGAGAGCACTTATACAAGGAGAACAGAGGGCGTGCGCCCACGATGGTGATCGTGGTCAGGCCATGTTCGAGAGGAGGCGATCGTGGGTGCTGAGAGACAAAACTGCACCCGCATACGCTACTGCTACTGTACTACTCTCTACTGTACAAATACATAGCCCAATACATACATGAGGTTTAACATTCTCAAAAGACAAAAAGCAGTGATAACACACCTTAGGTGGTACTATGCTACCACGGCAAGGTAGTACCTGCAAAAAGTTCAGATTTTTTTAGAATATTGATGACAAAATATATGTCTACAATCCCACAAAACTTCAAATCCATATTTGAACCAAAAAAAAACATATATATTGTCAATTTTTTTCAGAAATTTTCAAAACTTTTTAGAGGTGCTACCGTTTGTTGGTAGCACGGCAGCACAACTAAGGTGTGGTATCTATCACCAGATGTTGTCCCATCTATTAATTATTACTTCTTCGACCAGTTAATAGTGTGCCCAACCTTAGGACACATTTCTCTATTTTCTTATTGTTCTAAGGTTACACTTTTACACTGTTCCTCTGCTAATTATTTTACTTCTCTAGCCTATTGGACTTTATAATTTCCTGTAATCCTGAGTTTCCAAGCATTATTGCTGTCCATGCAGAATCTGTCTACTGATAATCCTGAAAATTATCCCATTGATGGAGATGACATTCTAAGTTCTTGTTTCAATGGTAGTATGGATCTTGAAGAATTGTTGAAGCAGAAGACCTTTACAAGGCAAGTATTGGATATTCTAATATAGCATTTGAGCAGTGTTAGTGTGGTACTCACCTCAGTTCATTCTGAACTTTTCAAATGTTCAATGTTCTGCAAGCTAAGGATATGATATTTAGGAAATTCACATCACCTTGTCCTGATGAAATGCACTATCAAGAACTGTGGGTTATCCTTAGCTGGTTCCTTTGATATTTTGTTGGGATTTACTGGAATTCTCAGCGATAAGTGCTTATATTTGTCATGTTGGTAGCAAACAAGTATCATTCAATGCCAATACCTGGTATCAAGATGTGAAGGTTCCCTTTATTTGCTTTGTAGGATTGCAATGTTTGGCACGCGTGCATCATTTTGGCTCCTTATCTGTATGGTCCTATCACCATAGTTGCCAATGTTTCTTACGTGTTTTCACATTTTCCTCAAATCCTCATCTGTATTGCTATTTTTTCCTGATACAGCAGAGAATATATCCTTCTGTGAATTTCTTTACATTCTCTTGGGTACTTACAACGACCTTTTCTGCATGGTGCACTTATAGTTCACGAGACAGTTACTTAATATCGTTCCTCGAGCCTGGAGTAGTTGGGCCTAACTGTGGAGTTATTGCATTTTGTACAAAGGGAGATCAGCATAGAACTGTGGCATAGGGTAGTAGTTTTATTTTGTTGTTGCAGGTTTCGAATCAACATCCAGTTATGTTTATCACATGAACACTGGGGAACTAACTCCCTTATTGTTCTGATTCCTTGTTTCTTATTCATCTTTATGTGTTTTCCTGTTTATGCAATTCAAATCTCACATTTATTTTGTTGATTCCCATATATCTGTAACTTGAGTTCATGTTCTGCTTCATCGTATGCATTATGTAAATTACAAATATATAAGTTGGCTTAAGTTCTGTGTTCCACATTGTTTTGCGTATGTCTGAAATGTAGCCCTAACAGATCTCTCCGGAATAACTGTCTGTATGTTCTGTAGGAGTGAGTTTGAATATTTGACTGGGTTGTTGCGATCCAGAACTGTTGAATCCAATACAATGCAGTCAGAAGTTAATAATATAAAGCAAACATTGTCTCCCGAGAAGGAAAAGGGATCTAGAGACTTACCTGTTGATTTCTCCATTAAATCATACAGTATCACTGTGAGTATGCAATTCATGCTGTCCTTTTAAATGTTCAAAGTGTTTCCGACTCACTGATGAAAAATTAGACTTTCTTGCAATTAACTGTATACTATATAATATAATTTTGCTTAAAAGTTTGGAACTACTACTATTTGCTATTTGGAAGTTAAGTAAACATATTGTTATTTGGACTTTACCAATAGATACTTCTATCATATTATTGACTCAATAGGTTTTTATATCCTGACGCATTTGTTACTTGTACTGTTGACATTCTCCTTCTGATCACATGATTAATTTAACCTTATGCATTCCTGCAGGATCAAGTTGCTTCACCTGCAGAACTTGCAAAGGCATATATGGGTTCAAGATGTTCAGAGGGGGCACCGTTACGCCTTAGATTGCATGAACCCTCCTCCCTTTCTGTCAAATCAATAGAATCTGGCACAATACAAATAGCTAAATCTCCAAAGGCCCCACTTCTTGGAATTTCAAGATTGTCTGCTTCCACACCCTTTGATCGCCTTGGAAGCAGCTATAGGACTCCAAATAAATCAGCAATACACAAATTGTCATCATCTCCTTATTTTAAGGTTTAATTTCCTCATTTTATTTATTCAGTATATTATTAATTTTATGCTTATGGTATGATTACTTGGAATATCGGAAGTGCAAGTTAATTATGTATTGTACCTTTGATCAATCCCTCGAGCAGTATTAAAACCACATGCATTACTCTTTCTGCCGTGTCATAGAATGATGTCCTATCTGGTTCCAATGCACGTAATATCTATTTCTATCCTTGTTTCGAGCAAGGAAAAAAAAGGCGCCCCTAGGCGCTCGCTTAGGCATGCTTTGCTTTGGCACTTGGCAGTACAAAAAAATCAGGCGTCAAGGTCCCCCGGTGAGGAATAAGCCTTCTCCGGCGAGATATCAATCTCCCCGGCCAGATTTGACTTTCCCAGCAAGTATGTATATGTATCCTCCCTGGCGAGGATTCAACCACTCTGACGACAAATTGACCTATTCCGGCAAGGATCGAGCTTCGCT
The DNA here is from genome assembly GCF_018294505.1 of Triticum aestivum. Taxonomy (NCBI): domain Eukaryota; kingdom Viridiplantae; phylum Streptophyta; class Magnoliopsida; order Poales; family Poaceae; genus Triticum; species Triticum aestivum. Next base: position 243,929,937 of record NC_057806.1, read on the forward strand.
GTGGCTGGTTGTCATCACTGCAGTGAGGGAGGTGGCGTGAGGGTTCCCTAATTTGCTGTGTATATATAAGCTTTTAGTAGAATGCAGCTGTATCCAGAATAAAGACTAGAAAGTGTTCAGCTAGGGTCCATGTGTACTGCAGCCAACAAGAGATTCATGAATAGAAAAACCGAGTGCGTTGTTGTCTCTATCTTGTGTAGTAGTCAAGTGCTAGGGGAGATAAGATGGCAGAAATACTTACTTTGCAGAACAGCTGAAAGAATTGAATACCACACTACAGCCTATACATTCTTCACACTATAACCATTTCGTGCTGCGTCCGTACAGAATGCCCAGGCACGCCTGGGCGACACCTAAGTGAGTTAAGCGTTAGGCAGTGGCAAAACGCCTAACATATTTTTTCCTTGCTCAAGCATAATATCCATCTCTAGTAGGTCTAGCCTTTCTAACTTGTGTTCAATCAATCTGTTCAGGGTCCTGTTTCTTCTAGGGACATATGTGGTACTGTATCTTCATCATATCAGACTGCAAACAGCGTTCATACATTTGGCAGGCAGGTACTCATTGGTGAAGCACAACTTGTTTTGTAGTATATTTACTTTGTGTTGGTTGTTAGTTTCTGTGCTATTATATTGAGTTGATATTGTACTACATTCTAAAATTTTCATAGGGATTAGCCATGAGATGAAATCTTAGAATCTGGATTCAGCAATTTAAGCGTACATGCTTATTTTTATCACCGGTTAACTCCTCCCCTTAAAGCTGCAGGAGGATACATCCATAAACCATGCTTTCAGATTTTCTTGACTGCACCCTACCTATCTTCCTGTGTAAAATAAGCTCAACATATTGACGTAAAAATTCTCTTATATTTTCAAATCGGTGAACATTTATTCTTGATATTATTCAGGTTTTAAAATGCTATCTTTGCAGTCAGTAGTTGACACCAGGTATTTCGACACAAGCATGATTGTACATAAATAATGTTAACCCGTGCTTCATTGTCCAATAACATGTTTAATTCCAACACTAATTTTGTATTGGTTTTGCATTCCTGAACAATATATAAGCATTGAATACAGTAACATCATTGCATTTACATTCAGCAATTTGTTTTCGTGAAAAGGATAAAAATTCATCAGTGTGGGATAGGCGAAAAATATTAAGAGCCCTAGCATCCTGTACAAAATGGTTTTGTTAGAGATTTGCATGAGTTCATGGGCCAGATATAGCAACTGCGATTCAATTCGTGAGCCTATGTTGGCAGTTTTGAACTACATGGCTACTGTGCTATTTCCCCAATCTTGTGCAATTAAGTTCTCTAATTTATGTGCCTTTTGATGTTCTACCAATATTACTGGCTTGTTTTGTACGCTGCGTTGTGCTGTTAGTAATTATTTATAAATCAGCAGTTCCTGAAGAGAAAGAATATTGCTCTCAACAATGAGACTGTGTCTGTTGGCCCCATACGCAAAATGCACCAAAGATATAACAGAATATCATCACTCTCGGAAACATGGCCTGGTTATCGTAAGTATCCTGGTAATGATGCAAGCAAACTGGATGAAGGTTTTGAACACTCCACACAAACTCAAAAGCGTCTGCGTCTGGCTGAAGTTGATGATGGCACTCTACGTATCTGTGGCAACAGTTTTGTTCAAGCACCAGTTCAATCAACTGAGATGGCCGCAAAGATATTGAAACAGCTTGATACATTAGTCCCTTCACCTCCAGAGAAGGAAAGCACACCAGAAATGAAGCAAAAACATGGAAATGCCCTGGATGTTGAGGATTCTATTTCTCGGAGAAAGGAAATACCATCTCAGGGCAGCCTTTTGGAATCATCTTTGTCATTCATCCCAGCTGCAATAGACGGCAAGACTGTTGATGCTATGTCAAACGGTTCTGCCCTCCTAGAAAGTAAATCATCCTCTGAATTAATAACTTCACCCAAGGTAGGACCGTATGACTAAAAATATGATACTATCTTCTATACTCTGCAGCTACCTTTTTGAGATATATTATGTAGCGATTAATGTTTTTCTTATAGGATTCTCTGGAGGTGGACCACTGCAGTGGAAGTATTGAAATTGTGAAAAGCTACTCACCAATCCAGGAACATACTGCTAACAACTCTGGAACAACAAATAAGGAGAATCCCCCAACAGCCTCTTTGCGAAGCTATTCTCCTTCCAATCTGGTGTTATCTAGTGAAATAAAACGAACCAAAATGCTGGCTTCATCAAATGGCTTCTCATTCCCTGTCACGGCTGCACCGGGTGCCCACTCACAGGCCCCTCCAACGCCTACTATGGCATCTCCACCTGCACTACATGTTGGAAAGCACAAATCTTCTGCACTACCCAGTGTGCCAGTTACTTCCCCGGAAAGTGCTCCAAGGTCAGATTCTGATCGAGCTAGAAAGCATTTTTTTTACTCTGAAGTGTTATTGTATTTTCCTGCTTAATAAAATTGGAACAACCATCAGTTATCAAGTAGATACTGCATTGAAGAAATGCTACTTTTGTTTCCTCCATTTATGTTAGAGCACTATTAGCTTGTTAGTCTTGAGTGTGCCATTTTTGGTTCCACTTCTCCAGTTAGAAGGGTATCTGCTCAGTTGATGTTCAAACTGTTGGTCTATAATTCTGAAGCTTGCCATGTTTATTCACCTCTCCATTTATTTAAAAATTGTTGAAGCCTGGACATTATTTTATTTATCTTTGCAGGATTTTGAAACGAGTTTCAGAAGAAAGCTCAATTTCAGACAAGCACAATAAGAAGTTAAATGGAGAAATGCCGCCGGTTTCTTCCAAGGGTGCTGGACATGTTGCATCATTCACTAGTAATCCTGTATTTACTGTTGCCAATTCCAAGCCTACAACCTTAAGTAATGGGCTAGAACATACATCAAAATCAACTGCCTCTGCTGTTCTGGCTTCTAATAGACCGAACTACTCATTTTTGTCTACAAATACCGCCTCTTCCCAATCTGCTAGAGCACCAACATCTGGAAGTGCCAATGCGCCTTTCAATTTCTCACCAAAGTTTGGTGGTGCAAGTTTGTTAGCTGCCCAGAACAAATCCAAGGCAGGAAGCAGCAGTGCCCCATTTAATTTCTCTCCGCAGTTTGGCAGTGTGAATTTGGTCGTGTCTCTGGATAAGTCCAAAGTAACCTCACCTGAATCAACGTTGTTGTCTGGAAACCAGTTCGCCCAACCAGGAAATAACAATTCATTGTGCACACAGAGTTCAGCAAGTAAGTCACATATGATGTCTCCGGAAGAATCAAACATGGGGAGTTTACCATTTGGTTCAGCACCTCTGAGCCCTAGTCCTTTCAGTTTGAGCTCTGTAGTTTCTTCCACAGCTGCCTCTGGCACGACCTCTGTGATTACAACTTCTCCACTGCCTCTGCCATCTATGGCTTCTTCTGCTTTGGGGTCTAGTAAAGCATTCTCGGTCTCACCAATATTTGGCAGCAGTCCAATCACGATTGCTCCATCGTCGTTTGGCATGCCGGATAATGGTTCTGCTATGTCCATTAGCCCCTCTAGCGCTGTATTTTCATTCACTTCGGCTACACCTACAATACCAGATCCACCATCCTCAACACCACTATTTGGTAGCACGATCCCAACTATTGGCTTCAGTACAGGAACTGGTCAGATGACTGTGGGGAATAACCAGACTCTTTCTGTTACGGCCCCACCATTTGGCTTTCAGAGCAATTCACTGTCAACTCCAGCTTTCAGCGGCTTTCAGAGCAATTCACTGTCAACTCCAGCTTTCAGCATGCCAGCCACTCAATTCGCTTCCACCTCAACCACCTCACCTGGCATTTTCCAGTTTGGCCAGCAGAGTCAAGCTTCGTCAGGTGTCTTTTCAATGGGCACTGTCCGCGACAATGACAAGTCTGGCAGAAGAATTGTCAAGGTAAAGAGAAAGAAATAGGCTACTCTGTTCAAAGTTGATTGAGGCTCGGAACTTGCAGTCAAATTGGCCTGTGGACCAGTCTACATTGCAAATTGATATGGCTTCCAGGGCTCTGGCGATCGGCGAGTGTAGTGCAGCACATTTGTTCACTTGATATCGACTGATCTGGCATGAGATTGCCCGTGGCGTTTTTGGCACAGTACCTATGGTGGACTCTCTCTAGTCTATATTGTTGAACTGAATTTTGTTGCATGATTTTGTTCCCTGATCTACCATATTACAAAAACATTTGTATATCGAAGTAATGTTTCGGGGTATCTGTTCTTGTTACTGCTCAGTCCTATGATCCGTGCACCTTCTAAAGTCGATTCATGCATCGTTCATGTAGGGAAACACAATTTTGGTCTGTGTAATGAGAAGGGTCAGATTTGCGGGTTGCAGTACACTGACAACTTATTGTTGGTTGCATCTCGTCCAGAGTTTTAGCTTCCCAGTTTAATGAGATTGATCTAACGTTGCTGGCCGCCAATTGTATTGTTCGTATCACAGGGTCCAACTGGTGCCTGTGTTCAGTGTCTTGCACCGGAACCATGATTTGCATTTAGGTAATTGCCTGTGATTTGCATTTCTAGATTAATAACTAGGTAATTGCCTGCAATGGGGCATAAATATTCTTGTGTGACACTGTTGCGCTCGGCCACCGCCGTGCTGCTGCTATCTGCTAAAGCAAAGCCGAGGAAACATGGCCGCTGCGCACAGGAGGGAAAGCATCAAAGGCTGCTGCTATCTGCTAAAGCAAAGCCGAGGAAACACGGCCGCTGCAGACAGGAGGGAAAGCATCAAAGAAAAGAAAGATATGCACATATACGAGAGCTAACTTAACTGTGCACTAGCCTAATCATTATTGAAAAAGGTAATAGCTTAGTAGGATGATTTTCCTGTGCTGAACTCTAATTCAGAATATCACATCTTGTAGCATGAATCATATTGTGTTGCTCACAAGAAAATAATGCGCATACGATCGACAAGAAAAGAAGTGTCACACATAGTATACCTGACTAGTTTTTGATTTAACATTAAAGTGTAGAAGAATCATTCCACTTTCGTCCGGTAAACTGATTCCTGTACTTCTTGCTCTTGCCTCGATCAACGCCACCTCTTGCTCTTGCCCCGATCAAGCAGGCTTTATATCCATCCCCGCTACCGAAAACCTGCAAACGGGAATGGCACACAAGAAATTAAAGCATGAAACGCCGGGACAAGCCCAACATGCATGCAGCGGCCGCAAGACCCGCCGTTTCCCACCATCAACACAGGGTCTACGCGGGATTCATAGAGTGCAGTGCCTCGGAGTCGGGGACAGACTTTGTGATGCATATAACATTAACCTATGTTATCACTTTCATAGTAAGGATAACATATTTTTCGCAAATACACAAAGATTGCGTATCTTTTCATTAATAGAAGAAGTTGAATAAATACAAAAACGTTGGTACAACACATGCTACAAGCGCAAAGGGTAACATGGTGACCCGAGCATGGGGAGGAGGATGCTCAACCCCAACAAGACTAAAGCGTACGTCCCAGGAATGACGAGAGCCAATCCTTTGGCACCAGCCTTCACCCATAGCCGTGCATGATCCTTAATGTCCTGTATCACGCGGGCCGTGGATGACCGTAGCCCATAAAAAATGCATGCGTTCCGGTGGCACCAGATGCACCGGGCCGCACCAGGCCGTCAACATAAACGAGGGATGAGAGGCCACGTCTATGAGCCATGGGTGCATGGTGGTAGGAAGAGGCCCACCACACCGAAAGGCTCGACGCTGGGTCTGGGATTGTAGCCGTGGAGCGGCACTGGGACAACATGTCATGCCATACCCAGTGGGGAGTAACATAGAGAGTGTCATAGGTGGTTGTATTTATTAGCTTGTAGACTCATTTTGTTTTGGGAAGTGCTATGCAATGGTAACATATTATGTTACTGCAAATACCTGTCTCCTTATTAACTATATGCCACATAAGCAAACTTATCTCGAGGTGTGTTATATTACTTGTTAAGTTACTCCCACTAAGACTGGCCATAGTGGGAACAACTTTAACAGTAAAACGGAGTCCAATTCAGCAAATTTGCCTAGTGGCAGTGAGTTAATGAGGAGAAAGGTAATTTGAGCAACTTAGTTAGTTACCGTAACATCACATATTCCAATACAATATGTGTCTTATAACCTGATAGCTTCGCATGGCACCATACTTATGTTACTACCCACTATGAAGGTAGTAACATAGGCTAGGGTCATATGTATATTACTAGTGTAAGTTACTCTCCACTATGGCTAGTCTAAGGCTGGTCATAGTGAGAGTAACTTAGCTATTAACCTAACATACCCTAAGATAAGTTTGCTTATGTGACATGTAGTTAATGAGGATAGAGGTGTTTGGAGTACTACATCCATCCTGGTTTATTGGCCCCCTTCGTATTTTGTGTCAAATTTGGACCATAGATTTAACTAACAAAACTTTAATGCATGTCACCAAAAATTATATCATCGGATTCGTATTTGAACATAGTTTCCCATGATATAATTTTTGATGACATGCATTGAAATTTTATTAGTTAAATATATGGTCAAAATTTGACACTAAATACGAAGGGACCAATAAATCAAGACGGAGGTAGTAATATGTTAGCATAACATAACACATTCTAAGACAAAATGAGTCTACATCATAATAAAGTATGGCAGAACATCATGAAGAATATAACTAACACATTTAAGCCTAACCCACTTCCTATGCATAGGGATTATGAGAACAATAATCAACTAGCATAGGAAAGCAAAACAAGCATAACTTCAAGATTTTAAGCACATAGAGAGGAAACTTGATATTATTGCAATTCCTACAAGCATATATTCTTCCCTCATAATAAATACATGTAGGATCATAAGCAAATTCAACAATATAGCTATCACAAAACATATTTTGAACACGATCCACATGTATGCAAAGTTGACACTCTTTCAAAATAGTAGGATTAACATTAACTAAAGTCATGACCTCTCCAAACCCACTTTCATAATTATCACAATAAGATTAAACACCCTCCAAAATAGTGGGATCATTATTTCCTAAAGTTGACACTCTTCCAAACCCACTTTCGTCAATATAATCATCAAAAATAGGAGGCATGCTATCATCAAAATAAATTTGCTCATCAAAACTTGGGGGACAAAAAATATCATCTTCATCAAACATAGCATCCCCAAGCTTGTGGCTTTGCATATCATTAGCATCATGGGTATTCAAAGAATTCATACTAACAACATTGCAATTATACTCACCATTTAAAGATTTAGTGCCAAACATTCTAATGCATTCTTCTTCTAACACTTTGGCACAATTATCGGAATCCTTATTTTCATGAAAGATATTAAAGAAATGAAGCATATGAGGCAACCTTAATTCCATTTTTTGTAGTTTTCTTTTATAAACTAACTAGTGATTAAACAAGAAACTAAAAGATTCGATTGCAAGATCTGAAGATATACCTTCAAGCGCTAACCTCCCCGGCAATGGCGCCAGAAAAGAGCTTGATGTCTACTACACAACCTTCTTCTTGTAGACGTTGTTGGGCCTCCAAGTGCAGAGGTTTGTAGGACAGTAGCAAATTTCCCTCAAGTGGATGACCTAAGGTTTTGCCAATCTGTGGGAGGCGCAGGATGAAGATGGTCTCTCTCAAACAACCCTGCAACCAAATAACAAAGAGTCTCTTGTGTCCCCAACACACCCAATACAATGGTAAATTGTATAGGTGCACTAGTTCGGCGAAGAGATAGTAATACAAGTGCAATATGGATGGTAGATATAACTTTTTGTAGTCTGAAAATATAAAACAGCAAGGTAGCAAGTGGTAAAAGTGAGCGTAAACGATATTGCAATGCTAGGAAACAAGGCCTAGGGTTCATACTTTCACTAGTGCAAGTTCTCGCAACAATAATAACATAATTGGATCATATAACTATCCCTCAACATGCAACAAAGAGTTACTCCAAAGTCACTAATTGCGGAGAACAAATGAAGAGATTATTGTAGGGTACGAAACCACCTCAAAGTTATCCTTTCTGATGGATCTATTCAAGAGTCCATAGTAAAATAACACGAAGCTATTCTTTCCGTTCAATCTATCCTAGAGTTCGTACTAGAATAACACCTTAAGATGCAAATCAACCAAAACCCTAATGTCACCTAGATACTCCAATGTCACCTAGATACTCCAATGTCACCTCAAGTATCCGTGGGTATGATTATACGATATGCATCACACAATCTCACATTCATCTCGAGGTGTGTTATATGTTTTGGCCAAGCTGGGTTGCCTGGCTCCTGTGCTTACCCCTACGTTCCCGATTGTTTGGCTAGGCGGTAAAGGGAGCACCTCTGTGATTGTTATTGCCGGGTCAGCCGGATGTGTACCTCAGACTGGGTGAAGCCGAAAGCTAGCGTTCTTAAGGGAATATTCGGTCGGTGAAATAAAAGATGATCTTTTTACCCATTTTATGCGCCCCCAGATGCTTTTTTCTGCGTTTTTTCACGCAGTCCGGACATGCACTTTAGGGCATGCCTCCCAGCGAAAGGAACCCCTAACGGAACTATTCTCTCTGGAAGATGTTTCTTACTAACCATGTAATATAACATAACTAGTTGGGCACTTGTCTGATAAAGCACTAATGACCCCTACGCCTGGTCTCCACGCATACCCCGGTTCTTATATAACCGCTATGGTATTCGGACACACTCCGGACCGTCAGGTCCCGAGGTTGAAGCGAAAAGGTCGGCAACGACAAACGATCTACAATCCGGCTAGAAGGCATTACACATGTCAATTCCAAATTACACAGTCATTCTAACTGATTGTATTCCTCTTCTATACCATCTAACAGGCTGTCTAATTTACAGTCCTGCTGGGAATACTTCGCGGCCAACTCTACTTGGCCGTATACTAAGCTTACAGGGATCTCCTTCCCGTCAGGCCCCACTGGTCCGACCTCGGCCATGTGGTTTGGGTCAGACTTCGTAAAACGGGTCTTCACCATGGCCCAGGCCTCCCTAGCGCCTTGTCGGCAGGCCGATATCTTCCACAACCGGAAGCGCCGCCGAGCTCCCTTCAGCTTCTCCGCAAGCTCTCCAAGGCCCTCGGGCACGGAGTGGGCAGGCCATAAGGCTTGGGCAATACCCCGCATCGCCTACCGAATTCGCTCGTGCAGTTGCAAGAGTTCGGGAAGAAGGTCACCCGTAGAACCGGGCATCTCCTCTGCAGGACGACCTGTGAGCATACCTACAGACATTACTCTGTTAGTCGACTTCCTTGCCGAACTCTTTTTTCAAAGTTCGTTCAAGCACTTACTAAAAATGCCGCGTCGAAGCCGCTGATTCTCCTTCGTGGAGTCCGACAGCTGGCCACGAACATCTTTAAGTTCGACGTCCAGCTTGGTGTTGGCATCCTGAAGATCATTCTTCTCTCGCCTCACCTTTGTCAACATACTCTCACCGGCCTTTAGCCGGCGTAAGAGTTGTTGCTTGTCCGGATCGAGTCCGGCGCCATCTGCAATATGATTTGTCAGATTTGCACCCACACCGCACAATACTAATCTTTCGAAGTGTATCTTACCTGAGGGGGTCTCTTTGGGCTCCCCTGCTGCGGCTAGTGCGGCCTCTAGTTGGGCCTTGCACTTTTCCAGCTCCTGGGACAGTACGGTATTCTTCTCTGTAAGAAGCTGCATATTAAATGATCCTTAAATCAGTTGCTCTGACTGCTTCAAGTCTCGGGGGCTACTGGCATATATATATTTAACCAAAATTTTCTTACCCGTATGTCTTTTACATACTGCTCCGTGGCTCTGGCTAAACCATTTTGAGCGGCACGGAGGTACGCATCTCCCGAATTAAAGGCATCTAAAGCCTCTTGGGAGAAACAAGCGTCGCGTAGAATTGTCCGGCGACGCCTGTGGTTCATGGCACTCTCCACTTCAGAATTTGTGGCAGACAGCCTGTCCGCATCCTCTGTCGGAGGAGCGTCCGGTGCACGCCTTGTGCTCGCCTCCGCTTCCTGGCCAGACGTTGGAGCCTGGCTGGTGGAGGCGCGATTGGCAACCTCTCCGGATGTAGTCCGGCGAGGTCTCTTCGTTCTGAAGATAGCACGAACGTTAATATGCCCTGACAGAATAACTCCAGGGAAACAGAGGGTGCACTATACCTTTGCGCCGGCATCTCAGTCCGGACTACATTCCTTTTTGCCCCACGGGGCCCTGCGGCCCCTCGTTGGCTAGCCGCCGCAGGTTCGGCCTCCTGCCTCGGAAATCTCCCCTGCAAAACACGGCTGTCGTCAGAAACACCGGGCTACGTGAGGGTGGAATCTCTTTCAAGGGAATAAGACCCCGGTTTCTGTCACCTGGGAGGCCGGGATTAACCCTGGGTAATCCGCCGTAATGGCTACCAAGGTATTGTCCTTGCTTAGCTGATGGAACACCCCGTCGATAAGCTCCACCGATATGTCCGGATCCTCTTCGGAGTCCGGATTGAGGGACCGTTCTGGGTCCTCGGGCTGTGGAGGGCGGCTGTTTATATCCTTTACCTCCTGTCGCAGTTCCTGCATTGAAGTCGTTAGACTACCTATCTAACCATGGGAGTATAAAACAAACGGGCAAGCGCAATTGTTCACTTACCCAACTTGGAGGATCGTACATACTGAATCCGGCCCGCGGGTTGACGCGGAGGAATTCCTCCTTTTCTCCCTTGTACAAAGAGGATAAGATCTTTACTAAGGCGGCGGCTGAGGCCGGCCCCTTACGACCGTAACGTGTGGCGTCATCCTCCCCGTTGAAATCCCACATGGGGTGGCCTCTATATTGAAGCGGCTGCACCCCCCGCATAATGCATGCGGCCATGACTCCAATCATGGTTAGTCCGGAATGAGCCAACAGTCTTATCCGGCCCATCAGGTAAAGGACGTCTCTGTCGCTTTCTCTCTGAGAGCTCCGCGGACGCCAGCTCAAGCGTTTCTTCAATGGAGCACTGTTGAACTCAGGGAGACCGACCCGGATAGGGTCCGGTAGCGGGACGTCATCTATGTAAAACCATTCCGAAGGCCAGTCCTCGGACGCCTTCTTTGGGGTTCCGGATAGGTATCCGGTCCCGGCGATGCGCCATACTTCGGCTCCGCCCACTTGGTATATAGACCCCTCTTGAGAACGGGGCACCAGGCAGAATAACCTCTTCCACAGCGCGAAATGAGCCTCAACGCCTAAAAATAGCTCGCAAAGGGCGACGAAACCCGCAATATGCAATACGGAGGCGGGCGTGAGATTGTGCAGCTGGAGGCCGTAGAACTCCAGAAGCCCGCGGAGAAATGGATGAATTGGAAATCCCAGTCCCCTTATTAGATAGGGGACGAGGCACACCCGCTCTCCTTTAGAAGGATTGGGGGTGCTCTCCGCTTGTTTTCCGCCATTGTAGGTGGCGAGACCGGCTCGGACCGGGACCATGTATGCCGAGGGAGAAATCCCTTGGCCTGAAGCGACACTAACTCGCTATGCGGGATGGTGCAACTCTCCCAGTCCCCGGGTTTGGGACCGGAGGGGCGAGGGGAGGAGCTGCGACGGCTGGTCATGTTGGAATGGACCTTTGCTGGAAGCGCTCTGATGATAACTCGCGGAAAGGAGAAGATGTGGTTTGGACCTAAATCCCCATCCCGTTAAATAGGCGGCTCGTTTATACGGCTAGGGGTGTGGATGTAAAAACGCCCCGGCTTTTCGCATTCGTTTGACACGTGGAAGACGGCCATTATTGGGCGTGGAAGCCGAGGAGCACTACATTACAAAAATCGGACATTATTCCTACAGGTACACAAGATTTGGAGAAGAACCCGCCTTGCAATGCCGAACAATCTGCGCGCCGGACTCGTCGTCATTGAAGCCTGGTTCGGGGGCTACTGAGGGAGTCCTGGATTAGGGGGTGTTCGGGTAGCCGGACTATACCTTCAGCCGGACTCCAGGACTATGAAGATACAAGATTGAAGACTTCGTCCCGTGTCTGGATGGGACTTTCCTTGGCGTGGAAGGCAAGCTTGGCGATGCGGATATTCAAGATCTCCTACCATTGTAACCGACTCTATGTAACCCTAACCCTATCCGATGTCTATATAAACCAGAGGGTTGTAGTCCGTAGGCAATCAACTCCATATACAACAATCATACCATATGCTAGCTTCTAGGGTTTAGCCTCCTTGATCTCGTGGTAGATCTACTCTTGTACTACCCATATCATCAATATTAATCAAGCAGGACGTAGGGTTTTACCTCCATCAAGAGGGCCCGAACCTGGGTAAAACATCGTGTTCCCTGCCTCTTGTTACCATCCGGCCTAGACGCACAGTTCGGGACCCCCTACCCGAGATCCGCCGGTTTTGACACCAACAAAGATCTTTATCGGTCAAACCGCATAACAACATACGTTATTCCCTTTGTCATCGGTATGTTACTTGCCCGAGATTCGATCGTTGGTATCACCATACCTAGTTCAATCTCGTTACCGGCAAGTCTCTTTACTCATTCCGTAATGCATCACCCCGCAACTAACTCATTAGTCATATTGCTTGCAAGGCTTATAGTGATGTGCATCACCGAGAGGGCCCAAAGATACCTCTTCGATACACGGAGTGACAAATCCTAATCTTGATCTATGCCAACTCAACAAACACCACCGGAGGCACCTATAGAGCATCTTTATAATCACCCAGTTACGTTGTGACGTTTTATAGCACACAAGGTGTTCCTCCGGTATCCGGGAGTTGCATAATCTCATAGTCAGAGGAACATGTATAAGTCATGAAGAAAGCAATAGCAATAAAACTAAACGATCATTATGCTAATCTAATGGATGGGTCTTGTCCATCACACCATTCTCTAATGACGTGATCCCGTTCATCAAGTGACAACATATGTCTATGGTCAGGAAACTTAACCATCTTTGATTAACGAGCTAGTCAAGTAGAGGCACACTAGGGACACTCTGTTTGTCTATGTATTCACACATGTACTAAGTTTCTGGTTAATACAATTCTAACATGAATAATAAACATTTATCATGATATAAGGAAATATAAATAAAAACTTTATTATTGCCTCTAGGGCGTATTTCCTTCACAAGCTACTAGAGCTTCGTGATGAACTATAACATGCAAGGGATGGAGATGATCCCAGAGCTGTTCGTGGTTCTTAAGGCCGCGGAATTAGAAATCAAGAAGGAGCATCAAGTGTTGATGGCTAACAAGACCACTAGTTTCAAGAAGGGCAAGGGCAAGAATGGAAACTTCATGAATGGCAAGCTAGTTGCCGCTCCAGTGAAGAAACCCAAGGTTGAACCCAAACCCGAGACTAAGTGCTTCTATTGTAAGGGGAATGGTCACTAGTAGCGGAACTACCCCAAATACTTGGTACATAAGAAGGCTGGCAACTTCAACAAGCATATATTTGATATAAGTGTTATTGATGCGTACCTTACTAGTACTCCTAGTAGCACCTGGGTATTAGATACCAGTTCAGTTACTAATATTGGTAACTCGAAACAAAAACTGCAGAATAAATGGAGACTAGCTAAGGGCGAGGTGATGATGTGTGTTGGAAGTGTTTCCAAGGTTGATGTGATCACCATCGCATGCTCCCTCTACCTTTGGGATTAGTGCTAAACCTAGATAAATGTTATTTGGTGTCTGCGTTGAGCATGAACATGATGAGATCGTGTTTATTGTAATGCGGTTATTCATTTAAGTCAGAGAATAATGGTTATTTTGTTTACATGAATGATACCTTCTATGGTCATGCACCCGATGTGAATGGTTTATTGAATCTCGATCGTAGTGATACACATGTTCATAATATTGATGCCAAAAGATGCGAAGTTAATAATGATAGTACCACATACTTGTGGCGCTGCTGCTTAAGTCATATTGGTGTAAAGCGCATGAAGAAACTCCATGCTGATGATGGACTTTTGGAGTCACTTGATTTTGAATCACTTGACACATGTGAACCATGCCTCATTGGCAAGATGACTAAAACCCCATTTTCCGGAACAATGGAACGAGCAAGTGACTTGTTGGAAATCATACATGCTGATGTGTGCAGTCCGATGAGTGTTGACGCGTGCAGTGGATATCGTTATTTCCTCACCTTCACCAATGATTTGAGTAGATATGGGTATATTTACCTAATAAAGCATAAGTCTGAAACGTTTGAAAAGTTCAAGCAATTTCAAAGTGAAGTTGGGAATCATCGTAACAAGAAGATTAAATTCCTATGATCTGATCGAGGGGGAGAATATCTGAGTTATGAGTTTGGCAATCACTTAAAACAATGTGGAATGGTTTCACAATTGACGCCAGCTGGAACACCACATCGTAATGGTGTGTCCGAACGTCGTAATCGTACCTTATTGGATATGGTTCGTTCTATGATGTCTCTTGCTGATCTACCACTTTATTTTTGGGGTTATGCATTAGAGACAACTACATTCACTTTAAATAGGGCACCATCTAAGTCCGTGGAGACGACACCGTATGAACTATGGTTTGGCAAGAAACCTAAGTTGTCGTTTCTTAAGGTTTGGGGTTGCGATGCCTATGTCAAAAGGCTTCAGCCGAAAAAGCTCGAACCCCAAGTGGACAAATGCGTCTTCATAGGATACCCAAAAGAGATGGTTGGGTATACCTTCTATCTCAGATCCGAGGGCAAAGTGTTTGTCACTAAGAACGGGTCCTTTCTTGAGAAAGACTTTCTCTCGAAAGAATTGAGTGGGAGGAAGATAGAACTTGATGAGGTTGTTGAACCTTTACTTCAACCAGAGAGTAGCGCAACATAGGAAGATGTTTTTGTGGCACCTATGTCAGTTGAAGAAGAAGCTAATGATGATGATCCTGAAGCTTTGGATCAAGTTATTGTGAACCTCGTAGGTCGACAAGGGTATGTACAACTTATGAGTGGTACGGTTACCCTGTCTTATAGGTCATGTTGTTGGACAACGATGAACCTACGAGCTATGGAGAAGTGATGGTGGGCCCGAATTCCAACAAATGGCTAGGAGCCATGAAATCCGAGATATGATCCATGTATGAGAACAAAGTATGGACTTTGGTGGACTTGCTCGATGATCGGCAAGCCATTAAGAATAAATGGATCTTTAAGAAGAAGACATATGCTGATGATAATGTCATGTTAACTATGATGAGACTTTCTCACTCATAGCGATGCTAAAGTCTGTTGGGATTATGTTAGCAGTTGCTGCATTTTCAATTACGAAATTTGGTAGATGGATGTCAAAACAAAGTTTTCTTGACGGTTTCTGTGAGGAAAGGTTGTATGTGATACAACCAGAAGGTTTTGTCGATCCTAAGAATGATAAAAGGTATGCAAGCTCCAGTGATCCTTCTATGGACTGGTGCAAGCATCTCGGAGTTAGAACTTTCGCTTTGATGAGGTGATCAAATCATTTGGGTTCATACAAGTTTACGGAGAAGCTTGTATTTGCAAGAAAGTGAGTGCGAGGACTACAACATTTCTGATAAGTATATGTGGATGACATATTGTTGATCGGGAATGATGTAGAATTTTTGGAAAGAATAAAGGGTTGTTTGAAAAGGGTTTTTCAAAAGAATACCTAGGTAAAGCTGCTTACATATTGGGCATCAAGATCTATAGAGATAGATTAAGACGCTTGATAAGACTTTCACAGAGCACATACCTTGACATGATTTTGAAGAAGTTCAAAATGGATCAGTCCAAGAAGGGGTTCTTGCCTGAGTTGTAAGGTGTGAAGTTGAGTAAGACTCAAAGATCGACCATGGTAGAAGAAAGAGAAAGGACAAAGGTCGTCCCCTATGCGTTAGCCATAGGCTCTATATGATATGCCATGCTGTGTACCGCACCTAATGTGTGCCTTGCCACATGTCTCGCAAGGGGGTACAAGAGTGATCCACGAGTGGATCGCTGGACAGCGGTCAAAATTATCCTTAGAGGAATAAGGAAATGTTTCTCGGTTATGAAGGTGATAAAGAGTTTGGCATAAAGGGTTATGTTGATGCAAGCTTTAACACCAATCCAGATGACTCTAAGTAGAGTTTCTCATTTATGGAGGTGATAAAGAGTTTGGCGTAAAGGGTTACGTCGATGCAAGCTTTGACACAAATCCAGATGACTCTGAGTAGCAAACCGGATACGTATAGTGGAGCATCCATTTGGAATAACTCCAAGTGGAGCATGGTAGAAGCTTCTGCAATATGACATAGAGATTTGCGAAGTACATGCGGATCTGAATGTTGCAGACCCGTTGACTAAAACCTCTCTCACAAGCATAACATGATCAAACCCCAGAATTCATTGGGTGTTAATCACATGATGATGTGAACTATATTATTGACTCTATTGCAAGTGGGAGAATGTTGGAAGTATGCCGTAGAGGCAATAATAAATTGGTTATTATCGTATTTACCTGTTCATGATAATCGTTTATTATCCATGCTAGAATTGTGTTGATCGGAAACTCAGATACATGTGTGGATACATAGACAACAACGTGTCCCTAGTGAGCCTCTACTAGACTAGCTTGTTGATCAAAGATGGCTATGGTTTCCTAGCCATATACATGAGTGGTCATTTGATAACGGGATCACATCATTAGGAGAATGATGTGATGGACAAGACCCAAACTATGAACATAGCATATGATCGTATCAAGTTTATTGCTATCGTTTTCTGCATGTCAAGTATATGTTCCTATGACCATGAGATCATGCAACTCACTGACACCGGAGGAGTACCATGTGTGTACCAAACGTCGCAACGTAACTGGGTGACTATAAAGGTGCTCTACAGGTATCTCCGAGGGCGTGTTTTGAGTTGGCATGGATCAAGACTGGGATTGTCACTCCGTATGACGAAGAGGTATCTTAGGCCCCACTCGGTAATACAATATCACAAGAAGCTTGCAAGCAATGTGACTAATGAGTTAGCCACGGGATGTTATATTACCGAACAAGTAAAGAGACTTGCCGGTAACAAGATTGAACTAGGTATGGAGATACCGACGATCGAATCTCGGGCAAGTAACATACCGACAGACAAAGGGAACTGCATACGGGATTAGCTGAATCCTTGTCATCAAGGTTTGACTGATAAGATCTTCGTAGAATATGTACGAACCAATATGGGCATCCAAGTCCCGCTATTGGTTATTGACCGTAGAGGTGTATCGGTCATGTCTGCATGGTTCTCGAACCCGCATGGTCTACACACTTAACGTTTGGTGACGATATAAGTATAGTTGAGTTGTTATGGTGGTTACCGAAGGTTGTTCGGAGTCCCGGATGTGATCCCGAATGTGAGGGGGAACTCCGGAAGAGTCTGGAGGTGAAGATTGATATATTGGACGAAGGGTATTCGAGTCCGGAAGTGTTCCGGGGGTACCGGGTGATGACTAGCATGACCGAAAGGGGTTTCGGGGGCCCCGACAAGTGTTGGGAGCCTCGTGGGCCAAAGGGGAGGGGGGCAAACCAGCCCACTAAGGGGCTGTGCGCCCCTCACCCCATCTCACGTAACAAGGAGAGGTGGGGTGCCCCCTCTAGGGTTCCCTCCACCTGGCTTGGGGGGCAAGCCACCCTAGGGTTTCCCTAGGGGGCGCCCCCATCTGTCTTGGCCGCTGCCCCCTAGATGGTATCTAGGCGCGCCCCCTCCTCCTCCCTACCCCTATATATAGAGAGGTGGAGAGAGGGCAGCCACACCCATACAGATCTATTCATGCCACAACGCTACCCCTCCTAATCCTCATAGCCATATTCTTCTCCGTAGTGCTTAGCGAAGCTCTGCCAAGATTTCTCCACCACCACCGCCACCAAGCCGCCGTGCTACCGGAGGACTTGAGATACTACTTCACCATCGCTCACTGGATCGAGGAGGTGAAGGCATCATCAAGCCGTACATGTGTTGAACGCGGAGGTGCCGTCCGTTCGGCACTTGGATCGGGAGTTCGCGGGACGGATCGTGATTGGATCGCGAAGACGTTCGACTACATCAACTGTGTTTATTAATGCTTCTGCTTAGCTATCTACAAGGGTACGTAGATGCAATCTCTCCTCTCATAGATGTTCATCTCCTAGATTGATCATGGTGAGCGTAGGAATTTTTTGTTTCCCATGCAACGTTCCCCAATAGGTGTAACTTTCAATGTTAAAGGGCCTAATGTGTTTCTAGTTCAATGCCACTGCTTAGGAGATTGGAGAAGAATAATAGGCGATGGTCCATGGATATTTCACAGGGTGCCAGTGGTGATTCAAGAGTATGACAGATCCTCGGCTGTAACGAAATATAGGATGAACAAGATTTTAGTTTGGGTTCAGATTAACGGTTTGTCGGACGGGCTAACAAGGAAGAAAGTGTTGGTGAAGCTTGTGGCGGCGAAGGTTGGTGAGCCACCTTTCACCGTAATTGTGAATTGAGGGTAAGATAAACCCCTCTAGTACACTCCGAGCTCGGGTCTATGTGGATGCCAATATTCCTCTAGTTCGTTTTGTTCTAATAACATTCACGAAGAGGAAAAAAATATCGTGTGTATTACGAGAAACCATCGGATTTATGTTTTGTTTGTGGACTTATGGGTAATATTGTGGAAGAGTGTGGGGACAGTGTGCATGATCCACAGACTTATGAGTGAGGAGATTGGCTGTTGTGGGTTCCAGAACCAGTACTAGAACGTCCTTTAGGAGGCCGTGGAGGTGGTGAGGGAGGAGGTTGAGGGAGGATGGGAGGAAGAGGAGATAGAGGAGGAAGAGTAGGCAGAGGAGGAGGGGGCACATGAGGAGAGGTTTAGGGGGAGGTATGGGACAACAACAACACTAGGATGTGGAAATGGAATACACTGAATCTAATATGGAGACGGATGGAGATCACAATAAAAATGTCCACAAGCTGCTAGTATCTCCTGATGGCACTGTGAACTTCCGAGGGCAACCCTTGGCAAACTTGGCAGGAAAAGTAGCGGGAACGGTGCTTCAATTGGAAGGAGTAGTGGCCAATGGAGGAAAGGAAGGAGTTGTTACGACTCTTGAGAAAGCACCAATTGTTAAACAGAGAAGACAAGGGGAAGGGGTGGATTTAGAAGAGAATGATCTTATGAGCGAGGCGGCCTCCTTCGAGGAGGGTCGCCATCATCAATGAGTACCCTATGTTGGAACTGCCGTGGGATTGGCGACCCTGCGACAGTTCAAGAGCTCATCTGGGGTTTGCGCCGAAGGTGGTTTGTCTGGTCGAAACGCAACCGACAAAGCAATGTGTCGAGGACCTGGCAGGTATTCTAGGGTATGATGGGAAATATATTGTGGCTAGTAGTGGAAGGAGTGGTAGCTTGGCGGTGTTCTAGAAGAGTCCTGATGCAGAGCATCCCATGATCATCCCCATGGACACACCTACACCTCCAACGACACCACTTGGACCAATGACAAGAGCCCGAGCGAAGGCTATCGAAGATAAGGTGAACCCACTCCTCTCCGAACTACCACTTTCTATGCATGAGACTTGGCTACTACCTCAAGCGGAAACCCTATGTGTGATCAGGTGCTTGGAGGAAAGCCACAGACCAACTACGCTCAACGAACAAGACGGTGAGGACGCCAAGCTCAATGGACAAGAAGAGGGACTGCTCGAAACTCCCAGGCTCTGGACGACCGGTGAGCTACGGACGTCCGATGACCTCCAGGCACCGGACGACCGGCCCTGTCCGGACGACCGACACAACCACACCCGAGTCGATTCTATGGATTTTCGAAGCCCTACGGACGACCGACGCCCCCGACGTCCGACCCCGACCGGACGTCCGACCGAAGCCCACCCGAGCCGAATCTACGGACGTCCGGACCCTCGCGACCCTCCGGACGACCGGTAACTCCCGAACGTCCGACGCCTGTGTGCTGTTTGCGTGTCAGGACGCAGCCCATGTACCCCTTCGACCTCTAAGACTATATATAGACCTTCTCCTCCTCTTTTTTAGGGTTAGCAAAGGATTATCTCATATTTTGGGTGAGAGATTTGCTCATCCACTTGGTTACCTTCTCCTCGGAGATAGCGCCTCCTCGGAGAAGATCCCCCAAGCGGATTGAAGACCCCTTCACGGGAAGAACCTCAAGACCTCCTCACGGAGAAGATCGTGCTACTTGTATCATCCTTAGTTGCCCGTGGATCGTGTGATCCCTTATGTACTCGAGGATCTAGCATATGTGTGACTATTTCTTGTTGGTTTAGTGATTCTCCCGTGTTTCCCCTAGTGTTCCCCCTCGTGTTTCCCCTCGTGTTCTTCGTGTTCATCGCGGGATTCGTTCCTTTCATGAAAGATCGGCCCATAGGGTTCCTACCCTACATCATCTTGGTATCTAGAGCCACATTGATCACGATTTCGGAGCCTCCCCGTTGTGTTTCTAGCCTTGTTTTTGTTGATTTTGTCCCTAATTTGAAAATTCCCCACAAAAATAGCCCCAAACTTTTTTTTTGTGATATGTTGGTGTGATGAAATTTTGTTGGATTTGATCCATGGATTTGCTTTGCCTTGAGTGGATCTAGCTTTTCCCCCTTCGTCTCCACCTTTTCCATCCATGAAATCCCCCGGAATTGACCATTTTCACCTCATCCACCACGTCCACGAGCTGTTCATCCCGCGCCCGAAAATCGCCCAGGCACCGGACATCCGACAGACTCCGGACGTCTGACGAACGGACGATCGTAAAACCCCGGACGTCCATGAAACCCTGACGAAACTGAATCCCCCCCCCAAAATTTCCAGCCACGACCCCACTTCACCGACGCACTCCCACCGCCTCTACACCATCACCACTTCCGCATACCAACACCAGTGCTTATCCGTCTCGCACTCCGACTCGTTTTGCAACATTGTGCTTTGAGAATTTGAGTTGCGGTTCCATGTCCTATTGTGTTTCGGCTATTTAGGTACGGTTCGACATCAACATCACCGCCACTCATCTTCACCATAGACGCGTCATCGACAACAACCGCTACACCATTTTGACACCATACCGTACGCGAGAACGGTAACATCATCTTGGTATTGGATACATCATTCTTGCCATTACATTGATAGCCATCATAGCCTTACTCCTTTGCGTCGCTTGCCCATCGAGACTAGCCTTTGAGTATTGCCGGAAACGTGACTTGTGCACATTAGTGATCATACTTCCCATAGCATACATACATCATCGGTGCATATCTTGGTATCATCTCTTGTGTCACAAGGTTGTCATCGCATACACAATTGCTATCTTGGTTCGTGTAGCATTGCATGAGAAAAGAGCTCAAACAACAAAGAGCCAGACAAGCTTTTAAGCAAAAAGGGAAAGATAAGCAAAGAGCTTTTAAGCAAGAACCATAGCATCATACAACATTAAGATTGTCATACTAGATCATCTTGGATCATATCATCGAAACACCATACATAGAGCATACTTGGGATAGAAGTCGTTGCAGTTTTGCTTAGTAGTTTGTGCATAAGTCTTCGTATCTGCCTATTGTGCAATTGTGCTAGCGTCTCTCTAGTGTTGTGCAACAAGAGCATTTTCGTGGATTCCACTTTTTGGCTCATCCTTGGTTGCACAACCCCACTTATCTCTTTGCGTGTGTGTTTCCATGTACCTTACATTGCTTGGTCCACTTGTTGCATTGCAAACTTGCGAATCTTTTCCAACATTATTGAAGCTCACTAAAAATTGCATCAAATCTTGTGCCACCATCCTAACCAAGCTCCACCATAAGCTTTTACTTGTGTAGGTGTGAGAAACCGACAAGAATTGGTACCAATTGTGCTATTTCCTTGTTCCACATTGGAGTGATCATTGATCCACCTTCAACTTCGGTCAAGGTACATTTGGTATACGTTCTTATCCTTCTCCCACTTACATATTTCTCTTGGAATGATGGATAGGCCAAGTACTTCTACCAACCCACTCTTCATCGGGCAAGACGGCGACATGAACTCCTACGTCACCAAGAGCCACCTATTTGGTGCACAACGTGCTTTGCATCAAGAGCAACAAGCAATGAGTGAACGCATCGACAACCTCGCCACCGGCTTGCGACTTTCCGAGCAACGTACAAGAGACTACTTCGACCACAAGCTCGACGATCACAAGCAAGAGAACGACGCAAGAATGGACGAGATTCGTGCTTTGTTGCTCACCCGCTCTTCTTCCACTTCGTCCTCATCAAGACGGAGCCGCTCAAGTCGACACTCCGACTTCACCTTCTCCGGCTCAAGTACACCGACATCGAACACTCTTCGACGTGCCGCATGGAACGATCGTCAAGCAAGCCTCAATCCTCTACGCGACACCGACTCTCAAGAGCACCGACACCGTCAAGACCAAGCTACCTTTGCGCAAGCACGAGAACGACAACGACAACGTCAACACGAAGAGGAAGAGCGAGCGCGTCTACACCAAGATGCACAAGATGCCGAGGCACAATGCCAAGAACAACAACTCCGTGAAGCTCAAGCAATTGAGGCGCAACGTGCCCTTTGAGATTCAAGTCACTTCGTCGCCACATGCAATCGCCATCGGCGTGAACAAGAAGAAGCACTTCACGAAGAAGTTCAAGAGAGGATTTACCAATCACGTGCGCATCATCAAGTTCCTCAAGATCGTCCTCGAGCTCGACAAGCCCCTCCACAAGCTCCACAAGAACCTCAAGTTCACCAAGAGCATGAAGACAATGGAAATCCTCCGTGACAAGAACAACACGAAGTCGACAACCCTCCTCGCCAAGAGCAACACGAGTTTGACAATCCTCAACAAATTGGGTGTCATCATCCCCGACCCCAACGCAATGAAGAGCAACGCTACGGCAAGCTAAAGTTCACCATGCCCAAGTTCAATGGAAGCAACGATCCCGAAGAATACCTTTCATGGGCATTGAAGGTCGACAAAATCTTCCGCTTGCACAACTATAAAGAAGAGAAGAAGATCGCGATGGCATCCCCTGAGTTCCTAGACCATGTCCTCATTTTGTGGGGACAAGTCATCGAGCGCCGTGAGGCAAGAGGTGAACCACCCATCACTACTTGGGCACAAATGAAGGATGTCATGAGAGCATGCTTCATGCCTACCTACTACAACCGCGACCTCTTCAAGAAACTTCAACTACTCAAGCAAGGAACCAAGAGCGTTGAAGAGTACTACAAGGAAATGGAGATTTCCATGATACGAGCCAATGTCACAGAAGATGATGAGCAAACTATGGCATGTTTCTTGAATGGACTCAATCATCCTATCAAGAAGATCGCCGACTTCCAACCATACTCGAACCTCATCGATCTAGTGCATCAAGCTACCAAAGCGGAATGCCAAGTGCAAGATGACTTCAAATATGCCAAGTTCTCTTCCAAGTCATACGGTTTTTCCAACAACCAAGCTTCAACGACTCCAATACCACCTTCGTCAACAAAGCCTTCTACAAGCAACGTTGACAAGTCGAGTTACAAGAAAGCTTCGTCAACCCCAAGTCATCCTCCTACAACGAGCAACTTCAAGACGAGAGCTTCATCATCTACTCCAACCGATGAGACCGTAAAGACGAGTTCCTTTAAATTCTTCACATGCGGAGGCCGAGGCCACAAGTCCTTTGAGTGCACCAACAAGCGAACCATGATCCTCAACGATGATGGTACTTATGACTTAATGAGTGAAGGAGAAATGGAAGCCCTTGAGCAAGTGGCCATACACTGGCAAGTGAACGACGAAGACACGGAACAAGTCTTTTGTGATGAAGATTCAAGTCCCGCCCTTGTTGTCTCCAAGGTCTTGACTCTCCAACATCACCAAGAAGAAGACCAAAGATGCAACATATTCCATACCAAGGCCGGCATCAATGGAAGGTCCATCAAGGTCATCATCGATGGAGGGAGTTGTCATAACCTCGCAAGTGAAGAACTTTGCTCCAAGCTCCAATTGCCCAAGACGAAGCACCCACATCCCTATAAAGTTCAATGGCTTAGCGACTCCGACACTATCCAAGTTGAGCATCGAGTACAAGTCTCCTTCAAAATTGCCGCCTACGAAGACACTTTGGAGTGTGATGTCGTCCCAATGACCGTTTTCCACCTTATTCTTGGACGCCCATGGCAATTTGATAGAGGCGTCATCCACAACGGTTGAACGAACCACTACATCTTCAAGATGAAAGGCAAGGAGTACGTACTTCTCCCTATGTCTCCAAGTCAAGTGATCGCCGACAAGCAAACCACCCATCTTGGAGAGAATAGTGAGAGAGCGAACCACCAAAAAGAGAGTGAGCGCCACAAGCCCAAATCAAGTGCCTCCACGATGAGCAAAAAGAAGAACCTAGTTCTATTTGCCACCAAAAGTGAGATAAGAGGAGTGTGTGAGAACCCATCTAGTGTCCTACACTATGTCCTTTTGTGCAAGGACGACCCTCCAAAAGCTAACACCTCTCACACTCTACCTTTAGTGTTATCTTCTCTTTTGCAGGAATTCCAAGATGTTTTCCCCGACGAGCTACCTCCGGGACTACCTCCACTATGAGGCATCAAGCACCGCATCAACCTCATCCCCGGAGCACCTCTTCCAAACAAAGCTCCCTACCGCGTCAACCCCGAAGAAACCAAAGAAATACAAAGGCAAGTAAAGCATCTCATAGACCATGGACATGTGCGTGAAAGTTTGAGTCCTTGTGCCGTTCCGATCATTCTTGTGCCAAAACAAGACGGTAGCTTTCGCATGTGCTCCAATTGTCGACCTATAAATGCTATCACCGTTCGATATAGGTATCCTATTCCATGCCTTGATGATATGCTTGATGAACTTAGTGGTGCCACTATATTTTCCAAGATTGGTCTTAAAAGTGGTTACTATCAAATCTGCATACAAGAGGGTGATGAATGGAAAACCGCTTTCAAAACAAAGTTTGGTTTGTATGAGTGGTTAGTCATGCCTACTGGTTTATTGGAAGCACCGGGTACTTTCATGCGTCTTATGAATCATGTCTGTCGCCCTTACATTGGTGAGTTTGTCGTGGTCTACTTCGATGATATCCTTGTTTATAGCAAATCTCTTAAAGATCATGTCACCCATGTTCGAACCATTTTGCAAACTCTTCAAAATGAGCACCTCTATGCTAACATGGAAAAGTGCCTTTTCGGCGTTGATAAGCTCATTTTCTTGGGTTTTGCCGTTTCCTCTAAGGGTGTTCATGTTGATGACTCTAAGATTAATGCTATTAAAACTTGGCCCCAACCAACCAATTTGCAACAGGTGCGTAGTTTCCTTGGTTTAGCCGGTTTCTACCGTAGATTTGTGAAGGACTTCAGCACCATTGCTTCACCTTTGCATGCTTTGAGCAAGAAAAATGCGCCTTTTGTTTGGGGACCATACCAAGACACCTCTTTCAATGAGCTTAAGAATTTGCTTACTCATGCTCCCATGCTTGCATTAACAAACTTTGACAAGCCCTTTGAGATTCATTGTGATGCTAGTGGTAATGGCATAGGAGGTGTGTTAACGCAAGAGAAGCGCCCCATAGCTTACTTTAGTGAGAAACTTTCCGGAGCGCAACTCAATTACCCCATCTATGCAAAGAGTTATATGCTTTAGTGTGAGTTTTGCATGAATGGGAACACTATCTTCGCCCTCATGAATTCATCATTCATACCGATCATGAAACGCTTAAATACCTTAAGGGTTAAACTAAGTTGAACAAGCGTCATGCTAAATGGAGTGAATTCATTGAGTCATTTCCTTATATCATCAAGTACATCAACGGTAAGGAAAATGTTGTGGCGGACGCTCTTTCCCGTATATGCATGCTTGTTACTCAACTTGAATTAGATGTCATTGGCTTTGAGCACATAAAAGACTTGTATGAGCATGATCCTACTTTTGCTATTCCTTATGCCAAATGTTTGACGCATACCTCTTCGGAACGCTATTACATCAAAAATGGATATTTTATGAGAGCTAACAAGCTTTGCATCCATGAGTCTTCTCTTCATTTGTTGCTTTTGCAGGAATCTCATGGAGGAGGACTTATGGGACATTTTGGCCGCGACAAGACTTTCGCTACACTCTCCAAGAACTATTATTGGCCCAAGATGTTTCGCGACGTCAACCGCTTCACCAACCGATGCTCTACATGTCGCAAAGCTAAGTAAAGCTCAATCCCACGGCCTTTACATGCCTCTCCCAATTCCATATCAACCATGGGAAGATATTAGCATGGATTTTGTACTTGGATTGCCTAGGACTAGAACTAGGAAGGATTCGATATTTGTTATTGTGGACCAATTTTCTAAGATGGCACATTTCATTCCTTGCAACAAGATAGACGATGCTTCACATGTTGCCAATCTCTTTTGTAGGGAAATATTGCATCTACATGGAGTGCCAAAGACGATTGTCTCAGATCGCGACGTCAAGTTCTTAAGCTACTTTTGGAAGACCCTATGAGCCAAGCTCGGAATCAAGCTACTCTTCGCCACGGCGTACCATCCACAGACCGACGGCCAAACGGAGGTGACCAACCACACACTCTCCGCTCTACTTCACGTGCTCATCAAGAAGAACATCAAGGAATGGGAGGAGTGTCTACCTATTGCCGAGTTCGCCTACAACTGTGCAAGACACTCAACAACCGGCAAGTCCCCCTTCGAGGTCGTCTACGGATTCAACCCATTGTCGCCATTGGACATTCTTCCTCTACCAATCCAAGAGCGCATCAATATGGACGCAAGTGCACGTGTGAATCATCTCAAGAAGGTGCATGAAGATACCAGGCACAACATCGAGCGCCAAGTACAATGCCTTGCTACCAAGCTCAACATCAACAAGCAACCCATGGTATTCAACATTGGTGATCTTGTGTGGCTACACCTTCGCAAAGACCGCTTCCCCACCGAACACAAGTCCAAACTTCTACCTCAAGCGGATGGACCCTTCAAGGTGCTTGCACACTACAACAACAACTCTTACAAGGTCGACCTCCCGCGCGACAAGTACAACGTGAGCGACATCTTCAATGTCAAGGACCTCTCGCCCTACCATGGTGATGAAGAATTTGATCCGAGGTCGGATCTTTCCCAAGGGAGGGGAGATGATGCGAAGCATCCCAAGATCATCCCCATGGACGCACCTACACCTCCAACGACACCACTTGGACCAATGACAAGAGCCCGAGCGAAGGCTATAGAAGATAAGGCGAACTCACTTGATGTAGGGTAGAACCCTAATCGGCTGATCTTTCATGAAAGGAGCGGATCCCGCGATGAACACGAAGAACATGAGGAGGGAAACGAGGGTAAACACGGGGAAAACACAAGAGAGACACTCAAACCAACAAGAATGATCACACAAGTGCTAGATCCCCAAAACACGATAGGAGATACAAGATCCAAAGTCAACAATGGACGGTACACGGTAGCCGGTTCTTCTCCAAAGGAGGTCTTGAGTTCTTCCCTTAAAGGGGTCTTGAATCCGCTTGGGGGATCTTCTTCGGTGGAGGCTCGATATATGGTAGAACCCTAATCGGCCGATCTTTCAAGAAAGGAGCGGATCCCGCAATGAACACGAAGAACACGAGGAGGGAAACGAGGGTAAACACGGGGAAAACACAAGAGAGACACTCAAACCAACAAGAATGATTACACAAGTGCTAGATCCTCGAAACACGATAGGAGATACAAGATCCAAAGTCGACAACGGACGGTACACGGTAGCCGGTTCTTCTCCAAAGGAGGTCTTGAGTTCTTCCCTTAAAGGAGTCTTGAATCCGCTTGGGGGATCTTCTCTGGTGGAGGCTCGAATCTCCGAGGAGAAGGTGACCAAGTGGATGAGCAAAGCTCTCACATGAAATATGAGCTAATCCTTTGCTAACCCTAGAAAGTAGGACGAGGAGGAGTATATATATAGTCTAGGGGGTAGAAGGGGTACACGGGCCTCGGCCCTTCACTGTGCGCAGACAGGGGAGGCCGGCGTCCGGGTGTCGGGCCGGATGTCCGAGCTTTCACGCGAGGCCGGATGTCCGGGCTGGAGCGGCTGGTTGGTTGCTCTCGGGTTCGGAGGGGTCCGGATTTCCGAGTTGGAGGCCGGATATCCGGGGGCTCGGGAAGGGCCGGATGTCTGGGCTGGTGAGGCCGGATGTCCGGGGCCTGTTGCTTCCGGCGGCTGAGCAGCTGTGGTGGGAGAAGCTCCAGGGGCCGGACGTCCGGGGTCGTGGCCGGATGTCCGGGGCCTGGGAGGTGTGCTTGAATCCTTTCGTTGGTTCTCTTCATCCATGAACTTGGGGACTTGTACATCCTCAGGTGCATCTTCGGGAGGGTCCTCTTGGTACCTAATCATGCACAACAACTTGGACTTAGGTAGTAGCCATGTCTCATGCATAGAAAGTGGAAGTTCGGAGAGGAGTGAGTTCACTTTATCTTTGATAGCCTTGGCTCGGGCTCTTGTCATTGGTCCAAGTGGTGTCATTGGAGGTGTAGGTGCGTCCATGGGGATGATCGTGGGATGCTCCACATCATCACTCCTCTCTGAACTACCACTTTCTATGCATGAGACTTGTCTACTACCTCAAGCGGAAACCGTATGTGTAATCAGGTGCTTGGAGGAAAGCCACGGGCCAACTACGCTCAATGGACAAGACAGTGAGGACGCCAAGCTCAATGGACAAGAAGAGGGACTTCTCGAAACTCCAAGGCTCCGGACGACCGGCGAGCTACGAACGTCCGACGACCTCCAGGCACCTGACGACCGGCACAACCACACCCGAGCCGAATCTACGGATTTTCGAAGCCCTCCGGATGACCGGCACCCCGGACGTCCGACCCCGACCGGACGTCCGACCGAAGCCCACCCGAGCCGAATCTACGGACGTCCGACGAGCACCGGATGTACGGACCCTCGCGAGCCTCCGGACGACCGGTAACTCCTGGACGTCCGACGCCTGTGTGCTATTTGCGTGTTGGGACGCAGCCCATGTTGGGGAACGTTGCAGAAAACAAAAATTTTCCTACGGTTTCACCAAGATCCATCTATGAGTTCATCTAGCAACGAGTGATCAGATTGCATCTACATACCTTTGTAGATCACGCGCGGAAGCGTTCAAAGAACGGGGATGAGGAAGGCGTACTCGATGTGATCCAAATCACCGGAGATCCTAGCGCCGAACGGACGGCACCTCCGCGTTCAACGCACGTACGGTCAGCATGATGTCTCCTTCTTCTTGATCCAGCAAGGAGGAAGGAGAGGTTGAGGAAGATGGCTCCAGCAACAGCACGACGGCGTGGTGGTGGTGGAGCTGCAGTACTCCGGCAGGGCTTCGCCAAGCACTATGGACGAGGAGGATGTGTTGGAGACGGAGAGGGAGGCACCAAAGGCGTGGGGTGAGAAGTCCTCCATCTCCCCACTATATATAGGAGGGCCAAGGGGGGGGGGGGCGCCGGCCCTAGGAGATCCAATCTCCTAGGGGGCGGCGGCCAAGGGAGGAATCCTTCCTCCCCAAGGCACCTAGGAGGTGCCTTCCCCCTTTGGGACTCTTCCCTTCTTGAACCCTAGGCGCATGGGCCTCTTGGGGCTGGTGCCCTTGGCCCATGTAGGCCAAGGCGCACACCCCTACAGCCCATGTGGCCCCCCGGGGCAGGTGGCCCCACCCGGTGGACCCCCGGGACCCTTCCGGTGGTCCCGGTACAATCCCGGTGACCCCAAAACTTGTCCCGATGCCCGAAATAGCACTTCCTATATATAATTCTTTACCTCCGGACCATTTCGGAACTCCTCGTGACGTCCGAGATCTCATCCGGGACTCCGAACAACATTCGGGTTACTGCATATACATATCCCTACAACCCTAGCGTCACCGAACCTTAAGTGTGTAGACCCTACGGGTTCGGGAGACATGTAGACATGACCGAGATCGCTCTCCGGTCAATAACCAACAGTGGGATCTGGATACCCATGTTGGCTCCCACATGCTCCTCGATGATCTCATCGGATGAACCATGATGTCGAGGATTCAATCAATCCCGTATACAATTCCCTTTGTCAATCGGTATGTTACTTGCCCGAGATTCGATCGTCGGTATCCCAATACCTCATTCAATCTCGTTACCGGCAAGTCACTTTACTCGTACCGTAATGCATGATCCCGTGACCAGACACTTGGTCACTTTGAGCTCATTATGATGATGCATTACCGAGTGGGCCCAGTGATACCTCTCCGTCATACGGAGTGACAAATCCCAGTCTTGATCCGTCTCAACCCAACAGACACTTTCGGAGATACCCGTAGTATACCTTTATAGTCACCCAGTTACATTGTGACGTTTGGTACACCCAAAGCACTCCTATGGTATCTGGGAGTTACGCGATCTCATGGTCTAAGGAAAAGATACTTGACATTGGAAAACTCTAGCAAACGAACTATACGATCTTGTGCTATGTTTAGGATTGGGTCTTGTCCATCACATCATTCTCCTAATGATGTGATCTCGTTATCAATAACATCCAATGTCCATAGTCAGGAAACCATGACTATCTATTGATCAACGAGCTAGTCAACTAGAGGCTTACTAGGGACATGTTGGTGTCTATTATTCACACATGTATTATGATTTCCGGATAACACAATTATAGCATGAATAAAGACAATTATCATGAACAAGGAAATATAATAATAATGCTTTTATTATTGCCTCTAGGGCATATTTCCAACAGTCTCCCACTTGCACTAGAGTCAATAATCTAGTTACATTGTGATGAATCGAACACCCATGGAGTTCTAGTGTTGATCATGTTTTGCTCTAGGGAGAGGTTTAGTCAACGGATCTGCTACATTCAGATCTGTATGGACTTTACAAATTTCTATGTCTCCATCTTGAACATTTTCACGAATGGAGTTGAAGCGACGCTTGATGTGCCTTGTCTTCTTGTGAAACCTGGGCTCCTTGGCAAGAGCAATAGCTCCAGTGTTGTCACAGAAAAGCTTGATCGGCCCCAACGCATTGGGTATGACTCCTAGGTCGGTGATGAACTCCTTCACCCAAATTGCTTCATGCGCTGCCTCCGAGGCTGCCATGTAGTCCGCTTCACATGTAGATCCCGCCACGACGCTCTGCTTGCAACTGCACCAGCTTACTGCCCCACCATTCAATATATACACGTATCCGGTTTGTGACTTAGAGTCATCCAGATCTGTGTCGAAGCTAGCGTCGACGTAACCTTTTACGACGAGCTCTTCGTCACCTCCATAAACGAGAAACATTTCCTTAGTCCTTTTCAGGTACTTCAGGATATTCTTGACTGCTGTCCAGTGTTCCTTGTCGGGATTACTTTGGTACCTTCCTACCAAACTTACGGCAAGGTTTACATCAGGTCTGGTACACAACATGGCATACATAATAGAACCTATGGCTGAGGCATAGGGGATGACACTCATCTCTTCTATATCTTCTGTCGTGGTCGGACATTGAGCTGAGCTCAATTTCACACCTTGCAACACAGGCAAGAACCCCTTCTTAGACTGATCCATATTGAACTTCTTCAATATCTTATCAAGGTATGTGCTTTGTGAAAGACCTATGAGGCGTCTTGATCTATCTCTATAGATCTTGATGCCTAATATATAAGGAGCTTCTCCAAGGTCCTTCATTGAAAAACTTTTATTCAAGTAGGCCTTAATGCTGTCCAAGAGTTCTATATCATTTCCCATCAAAAGTATGTCATCTACATATAATATGAGAAATGCTATAGAGCTCCCACTCACTTTCTTGTAAACACAGGCTTCTCCATAAGTCTGCGTAAACCCAAATGCTTTGATCATCTCATCAAAGCGAATTTTCCAACTCCGAGATGCTTGCACCAGCCCATAAATCGAGCGTTGGAGCTTGCACACCTTGTCAGCATTCTTAGGATCGACAAAACCTTTCGGCTGCATCATATACAATTCTTCCTTAAGGAAACCATTAAGGAATGCTGTTTTGACGTCCATTTGCCATATCTCATAATCGTAGAATGCGGCAATAGCTAACATGATTCGGACGGACTTTAGCTTCACTACCGGTGAGAAAGTCTCATCATAGTCAACCCCTTGAACTTGTCGATAACCCTTAGCGACAAGCCGAGCTTTATAGATGGTCACATTACCATCCGCGTCTGTCTTCTTCTTAAAGATCCATTTATTTTCTATGGCTCGCCGCTCAACAGGCAAGTCAGTCAAAGTCCATACTTTGTTTTCATACATGGATCCTATCTCGGATTTCATGGCTTCCAGCCATTTGTTGGAATCCGGGCCCGCCATCGCTTCTTCATAGTTCGAAGGTTCACTATTGTCCAACAACATGATTTCCAAGACAGGGTTGCCGTACCACTCTGGTGCGGAACGTGTCCTTGTGGACCTTCGAATTTCAGTAGGAGCTTGATCAGAAGTATCTTGATCATTATCATTAACTTCCTCTCTAGTCGGTGCCGGCACCTCAGGAACATTTTCTTGAGTTGCGCCATTTTCCGGTTCAAGAGGTAATACTTCATCAAGGTCTACTTTCCTCCCACTTACTTCTTTTGAGAGAAACTCCTTCTCTAGAAAGGATCCATTCTTGGCAACAAAGATCTTGCCTTCGGATCTGAGGTAGAAGGTATACCCAATAGTTTCTTTAGGGTATCCTATGAAGACGCATTTTTCCGACTTGGGTTCGAGCTTTTCAGGTTGAAGTTTCTTGACGTAAGCATCGTATCCCCAAACTTTTAGAAACGATAGCTTAGGTTTCTTCCCAAACCATAATTCATACGGTGTCGTCTCAACGGATTTCGACGGAGCCCTATTTAAAGTGAATGCGGCAGTCTCTAAAGCATAGCCCCAAAAAGAAAGCGGTAAATCGGCAAGAGACATCATAGATCGCACCATATCTAATATAGTGCGATTACGACGTTCGGACACACCATTACGCTGAGGTGTTCCAGGCGGCGTGAGTTGTGAAACTATTCCACATTTTCTTAAGTGCGTGCCAAACTCGTGACTCAAGTATTCTCCTCCGCGATCTGATCGCAGGAACTTGATTTTCCTGTCATGTTGATTCTCAACCTCACTCTGAAATTCCTTGAACTTTTCAAAGGTTTCAGACTTGTGTTTCATTAAGTAGACATACCCATATCTACTCAAGTCATCAGTGAGGGTGAGAACATAACGATAGCCACCGCGAGCCTCAACACTCATTGGACCGCACACATCAGTATGTATGATTTCCAATAAGTTGGTTGCTCGCTCCATTGTTCCTGAGAACGGAGTCTTGGTCATTTTACCCATGAGGCATGGTTCGCACGTGTCAAATGATTCGTAATCAAGAGACTCTAAAAGTCCATCAGCATGGAGCTTCTTCATGCGTTTGACACCTATGTGACCAAGGCGGCAGTGCCACAAGTATGTGGGACTATCATTATCAATCTTACATCTTTTGGTACTCACACTATGAACATGTGTAGTATTACGCTCGAGATTCATTAAGAATAAACCATTCACTATCGGAGCATGACCATAAAACATATCTCTCATATAAATAGAACAACCATTATTCTCGGATTTAAATGAGTAGCCATCTCGAATTAAACGAGATCCTGATACAATGTTCATGCTCAAAGCTGGCACTAAATAACAATTATTAAGGTTTAAAACTAATCCCGAAGGTAAATGTAGAGGTAGCGTGCCGACGGCGATCACATTGACCTTGGAACCATTCCCGACTCGCATCGTCACCTCGTCCTTCGCCAGTCTCCGCTTATTCCGCAGCTCCTGTTTTGAGTTAAATGTGAGCAACCGCACCGGTATCAAATACCCAGGAGCTACTACGAATACTGGTAAGGTACACATCAATTACATGTATATCACATATACCTTTCGTTTTGCCGGCCTTCTTGTCCGCTAAGTACTTGGGGCAGTTCCGCTTCCAGTGACCACTTCCCTTGCAATAAAAGCACTCAGTCTCGGGCTTGGGTCCATTCTTTGGCTTCTTCCCGGCAGCTTGCTTACCGGGCGCAGCAACTCCCTTGCCGTCCTTCTTGAAGTTCTTCTTACCCTTGCCTTTCTTGAACTTAGTGGTTTTATTCACCATCAACACTTGATGTTCCTTTTTGACTTCTACCTCTGCTGATTTCAGCATTGCAAATAATTCGGGAATGGTCTTTTCCATCCCCTGCATATTGAAGTTCATCACAAAGCTCTTGTAGCTCGGTGGAAGCGACTGGAGGATTCTGTCAATGACCGCGTCATCCGGGAGATTAACTCCCAGCTGAGTCAAGCGGTTATGTAACCCAGACATAGTGAGTATGTGCTCACTGACAGAACTGTTTTCCTCCATCTTACAGCTGAAGAATTTGTCGGAGACTTCATATCTCTCGACCCGGGCATGAGCTTGAAAAACCATTTTCAGCTCTTCGAACATCTCATATGCTCCATGTCTCTCAAAACGCTTTTGGAGCCCCGGCTCTAAGCTGTAAAGCCTGCCGCACTGAACGAGGGAGTAGTCATCAACACGTGTCTGCCAAGCATTCATAACGTCTTGGTTCTGTGGGACGGGTGCGTCACCTAGCGGTGCTTGTAGGACATAATCTTTCTTGGCAGCTATGAGGATGATCCTCAGGTTCTGGACCCAGTCCGTATAGTTGCTACCATCGTCTTTCAGCTTGGTTTTCTCTAGGAATGTGTTGAAGTTGAGGACTACGTTGGCCATTTGATCTACAAGACATATTGTAAAGATTTTTGACTAAGTTCATGATAATTAAGTTCATCTAATCAAATTATACAATGAACTCCCACTTAGATAGACATCCCTCTAGTAATCTAAGTATAACATGATCCGAGTTAACTAGGCCGTGTCCGATCATCACGTGAGACGGACTAGTCAACATCGGTGAACATCTTCATGTTGATCGTATCTTCTATACGACTCATGCTCGACCTTTCGGTCTTCTGTGTTCCGAGGCCATGTCTGTACATGCTAGGCTCGTCAAGTCAACCTAAGTGTTTGCATGTGTAAATCTGTCTTACACCCGTTGTATGTGAATGTTAGAATCTAACACCCGATCATCACGTGGTGCTTCGAAACGTCGTACTGTCGCAATGGTGCACAGTTAGGGGGAACACTTTCTTGAAATTATTATGAGGGATCATCTTATTTACTACCGTCGTTCTAAGTAAACAAGATGCAAAACATGATAAACATCACATGCAATCAAATAATAATAGTGACATGATATGGCCAATATCACATAGCTCCTTTGATCTCCATCTTGGGGCTCCATGATCATCTTGTCACCGGCATGACACCATGATCTCCATCATCGTGTCTCCATGAAGTTGCTCGCCAACTATTACTTCTACTATTATGGATAACGCGTTTAGCAATAAAGTAAAGTAATTTACATGGCGTTTCTCAATGACACGCAGGTCATACAAAAAATAAAGACAACTCCTATGGCTCCTGCCGGTTGTCATACTCATCGACATGCAAGTCGTGATTCCTATTACAATAGCATGAACATCTCATACATCACATATATATCATTCATCATTCATCACAACTTTGGCCATATCACATCACAGAACACTTGCTGCAAAAACAAGTTAGACATCCTCTAATTGTTGTTGCAAGTTTTACGTGGCTGAAATAGGGTTCTAGCAAGAACATTTTCTTACCTACGTGAAAGCCACAACGTGATTTGTCAACTTCTATTTACCCTTCATAAGGACCCTTTTCATCGAATCCGCTCCAACTAAAGTGGGAGAGACAGACACCCGCCAGCCACCTTATGCAACTTGTGCATGTTAGTCGGTGGAACCGATCTCACGTAAGTGTACGTGTAAGGTTGGTCCGGGCCGCTTCATCCCACAATACCGCTGAAGCAAGATAAGACTAGTAGCGGCAAGAAAGTTGACAACATCTACACCCACAACAAATTGTGTTCTACTCGTGCAAGAGAACTACGCATAGACCTAGCTCATGATGCCACTGTTGGGGAACGTTGCAGAAAACAAAAATTTTCCTACGGTTTCACCAAGATCCATCTATGAGTTCATCTAGCAACGAGTGATCGGATTGCATCTACATACCTTTGTAGATCACGCGCGGAAGCGTTCAAAGAATGGGGATGAGGAAGGCGTACTCGACGTGATCCAAATCACCGGAGATCCTAGCGCCGAACGGACGGCACCTCCGTGTTCAACACACGTACGGTCAGCGTGACGTCTCCTTCTTCTTGATCCAGCAAAGAGGAAGGAGAGGTTGAGGAAGATGGCTCCAGCAGCAGCACGACGGCGTGGTGGTGGTGGAGCTGCAGTACTCCGACAGGGCTTCGCCAAGCACTATGGAGGAGGAGGATGTGTTGGAGAGGGAGAGGGAGGCACCAAAGGCGTGGGGTGAGAAGTCCTCCATCTCCCCACTATATATAGGTGGGCCAAGGGGGGGGGCACCGGCCCTAGGAGATCCAATCTCCTAGGGGGGCGGCGGCCAAGGGAGGAATCCCTCCTCCCCAAGGCACCTAGGAGGTGCCTTCCCCCTTTGGGACTCTTCTCTTCTTGAACCCTAGGCGCATGGGCCTCTTGGGGCTGGTGCCCTTGGCCCATGTAGGCTAAGGCGCACACCACTACAGCCCATGTGGCCCCCCGGGGCAGGTGGCCCCACCCGGTGGACCCCCGGGACCCTTCCGGTGGTCCCAATACAATCCCGGTGACCCCGAAACTTGTCCCGATGCCCGAAATAGCACTTCCTATATATAATTCTTTACCTCCGGACCATTCCGGAACTCCTCGTGACGTCCGGGATCTCATCCGGGACTCCGAACAACATTCGGGTTACTGCATATACATATCCCTACAACCCTAGCGTCACCGAACCTTAAGTGTGTAGACCCTACGGGTTCGGGAGACATGTAGACATGACCGAGATCGCTCTCCGGTCAATAACCAACAGCGGGATCTGGATACCCATGTTGGCTCCCACATGCTCCTCGATGATCTCATCGGATGAACCACGATGTCGAGGATTCAATCAATCCCGTATACAATTCCCTTTGTCAATCGGTATGTTACTTGCCCGAGATTCGATCGTCGGTATCCCCATACCTCGTTCAATCTCGTTACCGGCAAGTCACTTTACTCGTACCGTAATGCATGATCCCGTGACCAGACACTTGGTCACTTTGAGCTCATTATGATGATGCATTACCGAGTGGGCCCAGTGATACCTCTCCGTCATACGGAGTGACAAATCCCAGTCTTGATCCGTGTCAACCCAACAGACACTTTCGGAGATACCCGTAGTATACCTTTATAGTCACCCAGTTACGTTGTGACGTTTGGTACACCCAAAGCACTCCTACGGTATACGGGAGTTACACGATCTCATGGTCTAAGGAAAAGATACTTGACATTGGAAAACTCTAGCAAACGAACTATACGATCTTGTGCTATGTTTAGGATTGGGTCTTGTCCATCACATCATTCTCCTAATGATGTGATCTCGTTATCAATAACATCCAATGTCCATAGTCAGGAAACCATGAATATCTGTTGATCAACGAGCTAGTCAACTAGAGGCTTACGAGGGAGATGTTGGTGTCTATTATTCACACATGTATTACGATTTCCGGATAACACAATT
Organism: Triticum aestivum; assembly: GCF_018294505.1. Classification (NCBI taxonomy): domain Eukaryota; kingdom Viridiplantae; phylum Streptophyta; class Magnoliopsida; order Poales; family Poaceae; genus Triticum; species Triticum aestivum. The sequence goes on from NC_057806.1 coordinate 243,967,629, forward strand.
ATAGCATGAATAAAGACAATTATCATGAACAAGGAAATATAATAATAATGCTTTTATTATTGCCTCTAGGGCATATTTCCAACAGCCCATGTACCCCTTCGACCTCTAAGACTATATATAGACCTTCTCCTCCTCTTTTCTAGGGTTAGCAAAGGATTAGATCATATTTTGTGTGAGAGCTTTGCTCATCCACTTGGTTACCTTCTCCTCGGAGATAGCGCCTCCTCGGAGAAGATCTCCCAAGCGGATTCAAGACCCCTTCACGGGAAGAACCTCAAGACCTCCTCACGGAGAAGATCGTGCTACTTGTATCGTACTTAGTTGATCGTGGATCATGTGATCCCTTATGTACTCGAGGATCTAGCATATGTTAGACTATTTCTTGTTGGTTTAGTGATTCTCCAGTGTTTCCCCTTGTGTTCCCCCTCGTGTTTCCCCTCATGTTCTTCGTGTTCATCGCGAGATCCACTCCTTTCATGAAAGATCGGCCCCTAGGGTTCCTACCCTACATCAAGTCCTATTAGTTTGAGGTTGTTAAACTTCTCCAAATATCATATTGATATAGTTGTGACAGTGCCAGGGAAGGAAGAATGGAGACTACTTGTTTTTACGGGGAAGCTAAACGGAGTCCGAGGCAAAATACATGGGATATGATGACATTTTTGAGGGGAGAATCAACTCTGTCATGGGCTTGTATAGGTGATTTTAATGGGATTCTTTGCTGAGAGGAACAATTTGGTCCAAATAAGAGGGATGCGGCTTAGATGGCTGGGTTCAGGGAGGCGGTCGATGTATGTGGATTGTATGACCTGGACTACATTGTTTAGACTGGACTTCTGAGGAGAAGGTGGCATGGGGACATTTCTGCAGAGTCAGTCTAGAAAGAGCGCTTGCTAGAACAAGTTGGAGCGCCCTATTCCCTTTTGCTTCAGTACGCCATTTGGTTGTAGCTAAATCCGACCACTCTCCAATCATCTTATTTAATGATCTTGATGCTGCTAATAGGAAAATAGCACTGGATCGGCTGTTTCGGTATGAAAATATGTGGGAGGCACATGCTGGTTTTCTCCCTATGCTTGATAGGGTCTGGTCAGTAGCAGGCAAGGCTAACTCAAAGCACGATTTGAAGTAGAAAATTGAGGCACTTGCAGGCTCCCTAGCGGCATGGGGAAGGAGTCTTTTGGCCATGTACGAAATGAGTGTGAGCTCTGAAGAAAAGGCTTGAGGAGTTGTGTTCCGAACCAAATAGACAGGGGCGGTCCTTGGAAGAGAAGAAGGTGGAGCAATGCATAGTTGAGCCGAAATTCAGGGAGAACATTATGTGGAGACAAAGGTCGCGTATTTAGTGGCTGTCAGAAGGTGATGGAAACTCTAAATTTTTCCATCAAGAAAGCATCCACTAGAAAGAGGAGAAACATACTAATTCAACTAAAGTGTGATGATGGAACAATGTGTGAAAATGATGCATAAATCGGTAATATGGTTATAGATTTTTACAAAAATGTTTACACTTCTGAAGGTACTGTTGGGATGGAGGAGGTGCTCTTCACATACCATGTAAAGTAACTAATGATTTTAACGAGATGTTGTGTGCTCCGAATGAGGCGTGTGAAGTGAAGGAGGCCCTATTTCAAATGTTTCCCACTAAAGCACCGGGACCGGATGGTTTCCCGACGCATTTTTTCCAAAGGAATTGGGGAGTGTGGTGAAGTTACTAAGATGGTGTTGCGAGTGCTTAATGGTATTGAGTCTCTGGAGGTTATTAACAAGACGTTCATCGTTCTTATCCCTAAGGTACAAAAACAAACCTCTTTAGTCCAATTTCGGCCAATTAGTTTGTGCAATGTAATCTTCAAGATTATATCAAAAGTACATGCAAACCGGATGAAAAAGATTGTACTGGAGATATTTTCCAAAGAGCAGTCCGCTTTTTCCCCAGGTAGGCTAATCACGAACGATGTTATAGTTGCATATGATTGGCTTCACTTTATGAAAAGATAGCGAAGTGAGAATAATGCTTGTTGTGCGTTGAAGTTGGACATGATGAAAGCATATGATAGAGTTGAATGGAATTATTTGGAGGTGGCAATGATCAAAATTTGCTTGCACTGCAGCTGGGTAAAGAGGGCAATGCAGTGTGTGACGACTATCTATTTTTCGGTTTTGTTGAATGGCAGTCGGCTTGAAGAGTTCAACCATTGAGGGGGATTCGCCAAGGGGATTTGATGCGGAGCATCATACGGACATCACCATGTCAAGACTCCATTTGGCAAGTGACATGTGGGACATCTACTTGACATACATAAAGGTGAATCATCTCCTTTACATGTGTTCACTTGACCCCTTCGAGGATGGTATACTACTTGGCATTCCTCTCATGTGCATGCATAGGTATTGGAGCACCACCGATGAAGAGGAGGAGTCGAAGCGCAAGTGTACACTGATAAGTCTCCATCGTATCTACTTTTCCAAACACTTTTGCCCTTGTTTTGGACTCTAATTTGCATGATTTGAATGGAACTAACCCGGACTGATGCTTTTTCAGTAGAATTGCCATGGTTTTATTTTTGTGCAGAAATAAAAGTTCTCGGATTGACCTGAAAATTTACGAAGAATATTTCTAGAATACATAAAAAATACCCGAAAAAGTTACCAGAGGGGGGCCACAAGCCCAGGGGCGCACCCCCTGGCTTGTGGACACCCTGGACCGTCTACAACCCTAACTCTAACTCCATATATGCCTATTCGTGGAGAAAAAAATCAGAGAGAAGAATTCATCATGTTTTATGATACGGAGCCGCCGCCACCTGATGTTCTTTATCGGGAGGGCTGATCTGGAGTATGTTCGGGGCTCTGGAGGGTGGAATTCACTAGTACAAGATGCTTTTAACGCGACACTACGATCAGAGACCCTTTGACGAAATTGTGTGCGATGCATTAATTGCAAATGAGGATGTAAAAACCCGTAAAAAAGGTGCAAAACGTTTGCGATGGCAGAGTCATCAAACACGGTTCAGATTTTAGTTGTGTGTGCGATGCAGGACACACGGTTAATCCATTCGAACTGTTTGCGATGAGACATAACAACAGAAACGGGCAACCATATCAATATGTGTGCGATATACGGCATACAGTTCGCTCTGATGAACTGTTTGCTATTAGGGAGTGCAACAGAAACTGTTAGCCAGATCAAGGTGTGTGTGATATATGGCATACAATTCACTCGGACGAACTGTTTTCGATTAGGGAACACAACAGAAATGGTTCAACTTAACAAGACGTGTGTGATACGTGGCAAACATCTGACTCAGATGAACTGTTTGCTATGAGAAATTACAACACAGACGGTTAATACAGTTAGTTCGTGTGCGATTCTGTGTGTACAAAAAACTTAAAAAAATGCAAACTAGTTGCTTGTGGTGGCTAAGAGTATGGCACACGATGCGTCTGCGAGTACTCGTGTGCGATGATTAGTAAGTTACACAAATGTTTCCTTATGTTAACACATGTGTGATAAATAACACGTGGCACCAGATACGGTATTCAGGTTGTGTGTGTGCTCCACTCAGTCTTCCCGTGCTCCAGCGAATGCTTCCCACGCTCCACCTGGGTGAATTGTAAAATCCACGCCTCTTCCCTCATCGGTTTCCCGCCACCAGCTAATGGCTTGCTGCATATAACCCAGGCGGCAACACACCATCGCGACACTCTACGCAGATCTAGTCCTCACCCATCTACCATTAGTTATTCCAAGCATGCCAGGCAACGACCAAAGCTTCGACGTCAACGCCTACCTGTGGAGAGGAGAACGAGCCAGAGCAGGTCAGGGAGCAAGAGCTTCATCGGCCGGTGCAGGCACCATGGCCCATCGGCAGCGATATCGACGTGACAGTCCTTGGGCGCACAATCGACATATTGCAGAAGAGGTGTGATGAGCAGTTTGCCATCCACCATGCAAAAGATCTAGAGTTGCTCGGCGGCATGATCAACGACCCACCCGAAGAGCTGCCGTCACCAGTGCTCATCGAGAACCTAAGCCCTACAAGGAATGGGCAGAGGACCTCTGTGATTCAGTCAAGAGACAGGAAGCCTGCGACTTCATCATTTCCCGCGGCGGTCGTGTCAACCTCAATCCCGATGATGTGGTGGCCAGGCTCGAGTGCATCCTTGGCGGAGTTGACGTCCCCAACAAAGTAGAACATCGCTAACGTGATATCTTGAGGATCCAGGTGATGGACGGAATTTGCTACCAGGCCAGAGACACAGAAATGGAGCAGATCCGCGGAGATATCATGTGCGTGATTGCATGTTGTCAAGCTCTTCTGGAAGAGGCCCAGCAGCCCCAAGAGCCTCCCAGCGCCAGCAGCTCCGTAGGCGGAGGCGGGTCGGGACACTTGGAGTGAACGGCCGCAAGGGTGCTATGCTGATCATGGAGTCCGAGAAGACCGTCGTCGAAAGGCTGCCAGCTTAGCCTTTTAGCCTATATTTTATTATAATTGTATGCATATGTAGGTCATGAGTGTTCTGGGCCTTGCCGCATGTGTCATTTTGAATTATCCTGAAAATGTAAGACAATTATTAACAGTTGCCATTGTAAATTTGTCCCAACGACTAGCAGAGCGCGCGCAGGGACGCCAGAGCGGAGCGCGCCGCGGCCGCCTCAATGGCGAGAAAAACGCGCGGACGGATGTGAGCAGAGCGCACCGCGGCCGCCTCAACAGCGAGCAACCACGTGGTCAACCTTCTGCCATCAATACATTTTGACCTTGTTTCTTGTCACATTGCAGATTACAACGCAATAAGTAATTGCAAATCTGTTCACACCTATCAAACTAATATGTGTTCACACTTAGCACCAGGCTATAGAACCTACCCACTCAAAAATTATCTTCACAGTTCCTCTGCTCACCACCCACAAAACTGGTCTTTCCTGTCAAGTCGTTCCACCATGACCGGTAGGAGGAGTTTCGGATGGACATATAACCAGGCAGCAAAGACCAAGGCTGCGGAAGCAATAGAGAGGTCCTACCGCAAAGCAGCAGCCGCAACACAGATGTCCCGACGTGTTGCGGAGCCCTCGAATGAGCTCTCATGGGCACGCGAGGGCCCTCACAAGCGCACTCGCCGCGTCAGCCATCATGACGAGCTAGCATTCCAGCAGTCCTTGGCCGGCGACGACGACATTCTCGCTGGGCGTCATTAAGCAGTAGGAGCTGGTTGACGGCTTGATGAAGCTACTCGAGATCAGTGATGCCTCGGTTGACAAGGCGACCGGCCTTGTCGAGCAACTCATGGGTGACAATGCGAAGCTCCTCAAGGCGCTCGCCGAGAAGGAGGAGGAGGCCGCCGATTGGAAGATGCTGCATGAGCAGTGCAGTGCCTCGGGGATGACGCTAACAGCGGTCGTCGAGGAGGTGGAGGAATCCGTGGCTACTTTCAAGCAAAGTCGTGAGGAATTGAAGGAGCTGGAGGATGTCGTCACCCGACGATCCATCGATGAGTAGAGACAGTAGCGACCCAGATCGTTGTGTGCGATTTCCTTCTTCTCTTGCCCCCGTGTCTTCCGGGCTTTGTCACATGTGGCATTTTAAATTATCCAGATTATGTAAGACAATTATTATCTGCGCCAATGTAAATTTGTCGTCGTATTATCCATTGCCATTTTTATTTGTCGTTGTATTATCTGTTGCCCTATGTGGCAATTTAAATTAGGCCAGAATACGAGTTGAAAACATGAACAAAGCAAATGCTGCCATGGGATCACAAGCAAACACCCTCCATCCAGGTGCTTTAATTCACCCATTAATAGCGAGGCGGGCAGCGACTAGTGCATGGAGGTCAAAGAGCTCACTTCCCGGTGAGAATGGGTGACCTTGCTGCTCGCACGTGTACCATCGAGCCTGCGAGGTGGACATGATGCACGCGTCCCGTCGAGCCTGCACGGCGGACTACTCGCACGCGTCCCGTCGAGCTTGCACGGCGGACTTCTCGCGCTCACCCCATCTAATCAAACAGCTGCACGCACACCACCGAGTATGGTTAAATTTTGACACAGTTCATATAATACAACCATTTGCGATATTAACGTGTCAGCTATTTGTTTCAAAAAGGACTTCGTTGGCTATTAATGTGCATGCCTTGTCTCAAACTGGACGATTTTTTTACCACGACATATATGTGCCATGTCATGAAACCATGCCAAGTTTCATATTTTTTGGGTGAGTTTTTGATTTACCGGGATTTAAAAACCGAGATTGTCAATGTTTCAGGACGACAAGAAGTTTGTAATTCATTCCCATTCCTTAAATCAGACATAAACATGCACCCAAAGACACATGTACAATTTCCCACCCATTTTGCTTCACTCGAGCATGTTCTTGTAGTTCAAATTTGAATTATGCACTACATTAAATGCCTAGAAAACTTAATTAATATATACAATGGCCAAATGAACCCTGAATAGTTTCAAATTTCAGCATGACACTCATGTTATTCTATGTTTCCTATAGAAAACAATGTTCAAGGTGAGAAGATGCAGTGATTATCGTTTCACCCACAAGAGGGGCATGTTTCCCTACCGGAAGCACGAGGGTTGCGACAGGCTCCAGTTTGTAAGAGGCTTGTAATATACCTTTGCCCAAATTGGACAATTATATGTACTATGTAGTGACACCATGCCAAGTTTCATGATTTCCTGGTGAGTTTTGGATTTACAGAGATTTAAAAACCGAGATTCGCAATGTTTGTGGCCAAGCCAGGATGGCTAGATGGTTGAATTCATTCCCATTCATTCCATGGGACCTAAACTTGCACCCCAAGGACACATGTACGTTTTTTCTAGCCATTTTGGTGCACTGGAGCACGTATTTGTAGTCTGGATTTGAATTTTGGACATTAAATGCCTAGAAAACTCAATTAATGAATAAAAAAGGTCAAACGAACCCTGGATAATTTCAAAGTTCAGCGCGAATCTCCCGTTGATCCGTGTTGCGTGTAGAAGAAAATACGAGGCTAGAAGAGGGAGCGATTATCATTTGGCCCACAAAGGGACATGTTTCCCTATCGAAACCACGAGGGTTCTTGCGACAAGCTCCGATTTGTAAGAGGTTTGTAATAAAGCTTGGCCCAAATTGCCAATGTTTTTACCACGACATATATGTGCCATGACATGACACCATGCCACCTTTGATGACTTTCTATTGAATTTTGGATTTATGGGGATTTAGAAACCAAGATTCGAAATGTTTGAGGACGAGCCAGGATGCTGGTACGGTTGTAATTCATTCCCATTCCTAGCATGGGACCTAAACATGCACCCAAGGACACATGTATAATTTTTCTAGCCATTTTGGTGAACTGGAGCATGTATTTGTAGTTCAGATTTGAATTATGGACATTAAATGCCTAAGAAACTCAATTAGTGTATAAAAAGGCCAAACGAACTCTGAATAAGTTTAAATTTCAGCACAGATATCCTGTCATTCCATGTTGCCCATAGAAGGAAATAAAAGGCGAAAAGAGGCAGTGATTATGTTTCGCCCACAAGGGGAACACATTTCCCTATTGGAACCATGAGGCTTCTTTGAGAGAAGCTCTGGTTTGTAAGAGGTTTGTAATAAAGCTTGGTCCAAATTGGACAATGTTTTTACCACGACATATATGTGCCATGACGTGACACCATGCCAACTTTCATGACTTTTTGGTGAGTTTAGGATTTACGCGGATTTAAAAACCTAGATTTGAAATGTTCGAGGACGAGCCAGGATGCCGGTACAGTTGTAATTCATTCCCACTCCTGGCATGGGACCTAAACATGCACCCAAGGACACATGTCTAATTTTTCTATCCAATTTGGTGAACTGGAGCATGTATTTGAAGTTCAAATTTGAACTATGGACATTCAATGCCTAGGAAACTCAATTAGTGTATAAAAAGGCCAAAACGGACCCTGAATAAGTTTAAATTTCAACAGGATATCTTGTCGTTCCATGTTGCCCGTAGAAGAAAATACAAGGTGAAAATAGGCAGTGATTACATTTCGCCGATAAGGGGGACACGTTTCCCTATCGGAACCACGAGGCTTCTTTGAGAGAAGCTACAGTTTGTAAGAGGCTTGTAATAAAACTTACGCCAAAATGGACGGAAAAAATTCCTCGACATATATGTGCCATGTCGTGACACCATGCTAGGTTTCACGATTTTCGGGTGAGTTTTGGGTTTACGGGGATTTAAAAACCGAGATTCTTCTCACGAAATGTTTTCAAATAGCACACGTTTCACTCATGAAAGCCGTGTGCCTACCATACCGTGGCCGATGCCCCCCTCCCCCTGCTGCTGCGCGCGATCTAAGTCATGCATTCTGATTGGCTAGAACTCAAACCCCATGGATCGTACGTGTGCACCGTTGGATGCTCCCAGATCGAACGTTAACCCTCAGGCCTTTCGACAACACATGCAGTACATGGGTAAGCACTATGCACATGCATCATGCTAGCTCACGCTTCCTTCTCTAGTATGTTTTCTAAACAGGCTATCGTTTCCCGCCACTCCTCTCATTGGTTTCCTACCTCTTCTCCCATCGTTTTCCCGCTACCAGTGTCAGTCCTCATTGAAGGCTAGCGACAACACACCGTCCATGTAAATATCGCACACAGTTTCTGAAAGCACAAATGTGTGTGATAGGAGGGAGTAGGTCCCATAGGGTGACCAGCATGAAACGCCTTAATGACAAAGAGGCAATTCCTATCAGCAAGGGGCGGCTTCCCATCCGCTAGCCTAGTCGAATAGAATGCAGAAGTTAAGCATGCTCGCGCTGGATATTCCAAGGATGGGTGACCCGGTGGGAAGTTGCATATCTCAAGCTTCATTTAAATGCCATGACACGGTCATTATAGAGATAAATATCTCTATAGTGACCTATCATGGCAATTATATAAACCTTGGGATCCTTGTTTTGCTAATTTGTAGACTATGTTTTATTGGTTATTTTCTGCTCTAAAAAATTAAAGAATGATTGACTTGACCTGTCATGGCGATTATATAAACCCTTTTCAGGTCGCATGCAGGGTATAGGGGATAGGGTGTTCGTATCGAGCATGTCACCCTTGTGCATCTTATATACGCTCCACATATCTGTGGGCTCCCCGAGGTATATATATACTATCCTTTACCGACAATGAGGGGGTCCCACACAATCTATCCCTTTGACCCAACAACGAGAATGGTTTGACCATGATGGTTTCCTATTGATACTAGTAAGGTACACGTGCATTGCACGCATGAGATTTGGTAACCAAATTATGAATAAATACCACACTATAGCATGTAATCTTTGAGTCATATATGCATGATGTAGATGTTCATTTAATTCTTATAGTTCATCTCATTCGAAATCAATTAGTTTTATAAAAAAATCTATTTTAAGATTCATGGAATTGTGCATTGTAAAGCATAAAGTAAAAAAAAGTGACAATTCATTTAGAAAAAAAAGTTTGGGCAATTAAGATATGGAAGATTCTAGAACAAAGGAGAAGTGCTTGTGTTTTGAGGTTTGTGCATTATGCTTAAGTTCAACCATGGAGTCTTCTAGATTGTACATGTGGCAGAATCTGGTGGAATGTAGATGATATCCAACGGCTAGTAGTGCTTGGATTTGCCATCTCTGTACCGTTGGATTGGCCTCATCAAATGACCAACTTTCAAAGTTATTCCCGCACTACATAGGGGTAAATAAATGTGTGCCATGCTAGACCAAATAAAGTTTGAGTGCATGCATGGGACGACCCCCTGCCGCCGCCTCGAAGTTGGGAAACCGACATCGTACGTATTGAACCAGGTTTGGAGTCGGGTACGGTGTTCGGTTTGTAATGTAGTTGGTGGCCCATCGAAGTTGTACATTCGGGATTTAAACACATCACACACCACTGTACCCATACATATTTTCGGGCCGCATGCAGTGTGTATGGGGTTTTCTAATCAACCACGTCTGCCTTGTGCGTTTTTTGTGACGACACACATATCTGTGGGCTCCCCAAGTGTATATATATCATCCCTTTGACCGATATCAGGGGTATGTGTTGGACATGAATGGATTCCTCCTAGTTTGTGTTAGGGCAGGTCACCGTCACATGTCGCTCAACCAAAGCTCGAGCTCATGCGTTGTCAGGATTCCCTCCCACATGCTCGGATTGCTGGGTTCGACCTACATCATACCCTGCGTATCTCGTCCTTAACTACCTTGCCTTCATGGTTGTTGTCTGTATCGAGAGGTAGGCACCACATCTAAATTGTACATTATTCTATATTGAAAACACACACCACCCCTTCCCAACGTACATCATTTTGGGCCGCATGCAAGAGGTGCTGGTTTTTTGGTCCCTCTCGTGTGATTTTTATGATGGTTCAATCTATTGGCCCAAGCGGTTTATCAACAACAACAGTTGTCGTTTGAGCAAATGATAGATTCATTGGTCCGTCTTATGGTAGGACATGGCGACGTGCATGTATGACCAAAGTATCATTATGTGCATCCGCCCCGCTGACACGAAGTGGGAGGTGGTGGGCCAAGCATCCTAGCTAGCTATGACATTATGTCATTATAGATATATCCAATTGTGCTTTCGGGTTTGCGAGGCAGGTGCCACCAAATTTATGCATTGTGTATTTAAAGTTTTAAACATCACACCCAATATTCCTACATATATTTGGCCACTTCCAGGTGGTTCTTGACTTCTGGCCCCTCTCATCGATCTTCGACGACGCGCCCAACCATGGGACCGTGCGGTCAAAGTTGTGCATTGGAATTTTGAACATCACAGACCAGCCTTTTCAGTCATATATATTTGGGCCACATGCTGGTGTGGCTGTCTTTTGACCCTCTCTAACGTTTTTTTGCTGCAAAGACTCTGGTGACGCTCAACGGACACGGGTATAATATCTTAACCATGTGCGATGCAAGTGCACTGTGAATCACGACAACTGTGCAAGCGCGAGCAAAGGTGGAGGTACTGGCTCAACCGTGTGCGATGCAAGTGCGCTGTAAAATCACCATGACTACGCAAGCGCGAGCAAAGGGTGGAGGTACTGGCTTAACCATGTGCGATGCAAGTGCGCTGTGAAATCACCACCTGCGCAAACTAAAGGCGGGTAAGTTTATTTGGAAATTAGGATGAACCGCGTGCGATAGACCAGCTAGCTAGAAATATAAAAACAAACTACTCGCCTTGAGCGTTGCAAAAATCAGCGGTTCTGCCACTTTTCCTTATTATCATACACGCATATTCTTATTGGAGCGTGCGTGATCTTGGCCCCTCCACAGTCCCCCACCCGGCCCCTCCCCCCTCGAACCCTAGCTCGCGGCCGCTGCCGGCGTCACCGCCAACCCATGCCGGTCTACCCGTTCCTCCTAGCTTAGATAATAAAGTTCAGGTTATCTAGCGATTCCCATACCGTCGCCCCACTCCCCTAAGTTTTTAGATGAGGCCCATGGTGTCCCTCCTTGCCAGATCCACATCCCCTGCTCTAGAATGTCGCAACCTAAGCTCGACCACGTATCCTGGGGAGCCGGACAAGCGTTTGGCCAAGAAGAGGTTTATCATGGCCTCTCCGGCGGATGTTGGCGAGGTGGCTGCCGTTCGCCCCGACCTATCGATCCCGGAGCAACATGTCGCCGCGGAAGCTGACGAAGATGTTGACTACGTTGCCATGCTGAAGGCTTCATGTCAGCGGGCCAGCGTATTACTGTATCTCGGGGAAGCTGGTTACGACATCAAGCTCGTTGACAACGACGACTTCATGCGGGGCATGTCACAGGTTAAGTGGTCCATCCCCAACCCCTCTGATTCAACCGTTGTCGCTCTCTTTGACGGCCCTGCTGCTGATCTCCTCCACCAAGCGGTCAAGGATTTTCCATCCTTATACTCCATCGAGCCCATTTTGTCATTTCTAAAGGACACGTTCTACGACAGCGGCTTGGGATCCTCAATTGCCAAGTAAGATCTCATCGACCACGACCACGACCACGAGGAGGGCACCCACGAAGGTCTTCCAAGGTGAAACAACCCATCTGTGACATCAGAGAGCGCACCATGGGTCTGTGCTCTTCCATCTGGAAGGATCCCGTCCATGAAATGTGAGGCAACATCCTATTAGCAAATCTTACATTTTCTAGCTTGCCAAGCAGTACCCTTTATTGTAGTAGCATTTGCCGTGTGGTGCTTTAACTGTGCCATGTTTAATTATTTCAGTTATGCAAAAATGTATTATTCAATAGGGCTATGTGATGTTTAAGTATGAATTGTCCACTTCAGTTTCACGAATGGCTATATTTGGTTGTTTATAGTGAGTAGATGCCTTGTTTATCTGTATTTGGTTGTTAGGTTGATTGCAGTGAGCATTTTTCTAGTTATCGAGCAGATGCCTTGTTTATATGTATTTCGTTCTTAGTTTGGTTGAAGTGAGCATTTGTCCAGTTATTAAGTATATGCCTTGTTTATTTGTATTTGGTTGTTAGGTTACTTTTTTTTCCAGCATTTGTCCAGTTTTCAAGAAGATGCCTTGTTTATCTGTATCTGTTTGTTAGGTTGGTTGCAGTGAGCATTTGTCCAATTTTCAAGCATATGCCCTATTTATCTGTATTTTCTTGTAAGGTTTGTTGCAGTGAGACTCTGTCTAGTTTCAATGGCTATATTTGGTTGTTATACTGATCATTTATGCCTTGTTTATTTTAGTCATTCACAATGTGCTGTTCATTATGTGCAAGTCGGAACTGTGCCGCTCGACTGCATCAATACTAGTTTGAACATCTATATTTGGTTCCAGTTATGCCTGGTGTAGTTAACACATGCCCTTTATTTCAGTTTTACACATTTATCCAGTGTGATGTTTAAGCATTACCTATGTTCTATTCATTTTCAACAATACCAGTTTGAATTGCAATATTTGATGGCTGTTAAGCCTGCTATTGGTAACATTGCCTTCCATTTTATATCTGCTTTAACAACATGCTGAAACCAACACATTCAAGCTATCATTTGGAGATGATGTTGTTTACCTTTGCTGTATTTGTTTGATGTTAAGGTTGCTATACTTATCATGCCTTTCCACTACTTATGTAGGAAAACAACGGGAGTGGCCACCATTTTCCGCAGAGGTTAGCTTCATCCCTCGGCTTGTACCCCCCCGCCGTTCCAAAGTGTAGTGCATATAGATCTAAGCCTGGACCTTCTTACCTTCTAATATTGACTTGTTGCTTGTAGGTACATATGCCCTTGGCAAGGATCCACGCATCGACCCTTTTTGAGTACGGGGCAATGAGATATTCATGAGCAAGCATCAAGTGAGGAAACTGATAAGGATTATTAGCAAAAAGATACGAATGGTGGCAAGAAAATTATTTGTTTATTCTCTATCCAACACAACAGTGAGCTATAGGATGGTAACTACAAACTCTGCAGCCTTCTCTTTTTACTGCCCATAATGAGTTGTTAGACAACAATGTCTGAATCTTTTTCGTTCACAGTGGTTCCCGAAGCAGTTCACTCAAGATTACCTCGCAAAGTACATGATTGGTGGACACACAATGAAGGTTAAAGTATTTCACCCAGACTACAATGAGCATCGAGAAGTCGCAATGAAGACAGTGAAGGATGGACGGGCAGCCATCACAAGGGGTTGGCCTAGAGTCGTGCACGCATTACGCATGGAGGAGGGCACAATATGGGCATTCCGCTTCACCTTCTCCAGGGACCAGAATGTCTTTTGCCTCTCTCTTTATAGTCTTTGTACAACTATGGTTCATCATTCTTTACTTGGTGCTTCTGTAGTTCTTCAGTATATGTACCTGTGCATCGAATTATGCATTAGTGGTTGGACCTATATTTCTAATAAACATGGTTGGATATGAAATAAGTGATTGCCTACTTTCAAATTCAAAACATGTGATTTTTAAATGAGGGATTACACTACAGATGGTTTGCGAAAGAGAAACGTCTGTGATAGACGTGGAGATCAGACACATTTCTAGGATCCACTACGTGTGTGATCAATCTCCACTGCACACACAACATCCTCTTGAAAACTGTTTGCGTTAGGCCACCTTGCGCAAACATTTACCACATAAAAACTGTGTGTGATGGACAACCTTTTCCACATAGCTTTTTCTACGCGCCGTGTGTGATGCATTCAATAACGCAAACGATAAAATTGTTAATATCGTGTGCAATGGCAACGCTATCACAAACGATTTAAGGAGGGAAATTGAGTGTGATGTACTTGCGAAGGGAAACGTTTTCCTTGGAGCGACTGTGTGGGATGTTCATACGAAAAGAAACATTTAGTGGGGACTGACTATGTGGGATGTACTTACGACTGAAAACGATTTCAATTGTATTTTTAGCACTACTGTACGTATAACCGTATTTCAGCGCTTGCTGGTCGCACACGACCTCATTTTTCCGAGCGTGTGTGCCAGGAGGGCATATCCCCGACGGTTTCTGGGTCGTGTGGGAAGGACCCCCTATCACCGTCACTCACTTGGCGACGGTTCCGAACGCCGGCGCAGAAAGGGGTTAAAAATCGTTTGTATAGCACCGACAGGTACCAGTGATCCGTCGCCGTCGTCATCATCAACCTTCCTCCATCACCAATTTCATGATGCCCACCGCCGTGAGTGAGTAATTCCATCGTAGGCTTGTTGGACGGTGATGGGTTGGATGGGCTTTATCATGTAATCAAGTTAGTTTTGTTAGGGTTTGATCCCTAGTATTCACTATGTTCCGAGATTGATGTTGCTATGACTGCTATGCTTAATGCTTGCCACTAGGGCCCGAGTGCCATGATTTCAGATCTGAACCTATTATGTTTTCACGAATATATTTGTGTTCTTGATCCTATCTTGCAAGTTGTATACACCTATTACAAGTTATGATCATCATACCCCTAGGTGACAATAATTGGGATTCTTTTCAGTGATTACCATAGTTTGAGGAGTTCATGTATTCACTAAGTGCTAATGCTTTGTTCCAGTTCTCTATTAAAAGGAGGCCATAATATCCCTTAGTTTCCTTATGGACCTCGCTGCCATGGGAGGGTAGGACAAAATATTTCACGCAAGTTCTTTCCATAAGCACGTATGACTATATATGGAATACATGCCTACATTATATTGATGAATTGGAGCTAGTTCTATGCCGCCCTAGGTTATGAGTGCTACATGATGAATATTATCCAACACAATTATCATTGCTGATACAATGCCTATGAGCTTTTCACATATTGATCTTCGCTAAGTTACTTTCGTTGCTACTGCTGTTACAATCACTACAAAACTGCTAGTGTTACTATTGCCACTGTTAGCGTTACTATCGTACTACTTTGCTACTAAATACTTTGCTGCAGATATTAAGTCTTTAAGGTGTGGTTGAATTGAAAACTCAACTGCTAACACTCGCGAATATGCTTTGGCTCCCCTTGTGTCGAATCAATAAATTTGGGTTGAATACTCTACCCTCGAAAACTGTTGCGATCCCCTATACTTGTGGGTTATCAAGACCTTTTTCTGGCTCCATTGCCAGGGAGCATAGCTCTATTTGCTGAGTCACTTGGGATTTATACCCGTTGATCACTATGAGGAATCTAAAAGATACCAGAACCAAGATATTCCCCTCTACTACGAGGGGAGGTAAGGAACTGCCATCTAGCTCTGCACTTGATTCACCTTCTGTTTTGAGTAAGCTTGCGACACCTACACCTACTATTACTTCTGATATGTCACAAGTTATTGATGATTCTACTTCTGCTATGAATAATGCTCATGGTGATACTAGAACTTTGCTTGATAAGACTGTGCCACTAGGTGAATTTCTTGATGAACAACTTGCTAGAGCTAAAGATATTGAGAATGCTGAAACTGCTGATATTTCTGAAACTGATGAAATTATTGAAGCTGAACACTTTGAAACACCTATTAGACCCAGCACTCCTAGATATGAATGGCCTAATATACCCGAGGGTTATCTTATGGATGGTGAGGTAGCTAGGGACTTTCTTGCTTGTAAGGATAGAGAGGATCTTAAGAAATTACTAGTCAAGTTGAAAGAAAAATCTTTGAATGCTAGAATGCAATATGACCCTAAGTTTGCTACTTCTCCTATCTTTGTTACTAATAAGGATTATGAATTATCCGTCGATCCTGAGTTAATTACTTTGATTGAATCTGATCCTTTCCATGGTTATGAATCTGAAACTGTTGTGGCACACCTTACTAAATTGAATGACATAGCCACCCTATTTTCTTATGAGGAAAAATTCGCTATTACTATATTTTTAAGTTGTTTCCTTTCTCATTAAAGGGTGATGCTAAGATATGATTTAATTCTCTTGCTCCTGGTTGTGTGCGTAGTCACCAGGATATGATATATTACTTCTTTGAAAAATAATTTCCTGCTCATAAGAAACAAGCTGCTTTAAAGGAAATATTTAACTTTGTGCAAATCGAAGAAGAGAATATACCACAAGATTGGGGGAGGCTTCTCCAATTACTTAATGCTTTGTCTGATCATCCTATCAAGAAAATGAAATACTTGATATCTTTTATAATGGACTAACCGATGCTTCTAGGGACCACCTAGATAGTTGTGCTGGTTGTGTTTTCAGGGAACGAATTGTTGAACAAGCTGAAGAACTATTGAATAATATATTGAGTAATGATAATGATTGGACTCTTCTTGAACCAATGCCTAAGCCAACTCTGAAGAAGAGAGGTATTCTACTTCTCAGTCCGGAAGATATGCGAGAGGCAAAGAAATCTCTGAAAGAAAAAGGTATTGAAGCTGAAGATGTTAAGAATTTACCACCTATTGAAGAAATACATGGTCTTAATATCCTGACACAGGTAGTAGAGGTAAATTCTCTCTATAGATTTGATGAAGGTGATATTCATTATACCAAATCGGCTAGTCAATGCTTGGATGAATTTGATAACTTTATTGTTAAACAAGAAAAGTTCAATGCATATGTTAGCAGACAATTGAAATGTAATGCTTATATGATTGAACACTTGAGTGACTATATGTTCATCACTGTTAATGATCTCAAGGTTGTTAGTAAGCATGCTTCCATGGTAAAAACTCAAGTAGAACAAGTTCTCAAGGCACACAGTGATTTGCTTAATGAGTTGAACAATAAAAAGATGATCATGCTATTAGAGTTATGACTAGAGGTGGTAAAATGACTCAGGAACCTTTGTATCCTAAAGGCCATCCTAAAAGAATTGAACAAGGATCCCAAATAATTAATACTAATGCACCTAGTCCTTCCAGTAATAAAAACAAAAAAATGATGATAGGACTTTGCATGCTTCTAGTGAACCTATTGTAGACACACATGAGAATTCAAATGATATTTCTATTTATGATGCTGAAACACAATCTAGAGATGAACATGAACCTAGTAATAATGATAGTGATGATGTTCATGTTGATGCTCAACCTAGTAATGATAATGATAATGATGTGGAGATAGAACATGCTGTTGATCGTGATAACTCACAACCTAAGAATAAAAGATATGATAAAAGAGACTTCATTGCTAGGAAACATGGTAAAGAAAGAGAACCATGGGTTCAGAAACCCATGCCTTTTCCTCCTAAAGCTTCAAAGAATAAAGATGATGAGGAATTTGAGTGCTTTGCTGAAATGCTTAGAGCTGTCTTTTTGTGTTTGTGTTTGACTGGTATTCTGAAAATGTCTCCTTATGCTAAGTATATGAAAGATATTGTTACTAATAAAAGAAAGATACCGGAAGCTGAAATTTCTACCATGCTTGCTAATTATACATTTAAGGGTGGAATACCAAAGAAACTAGGAGATCCTGGAATACCAACTATACCATGCTCCATTAAAAGAAACTATGTTAAACCTGCTTTATGTGATCTAGAAGCCGGTGTTAGTGTTATGCTCTTCTCTTTATATCGTAGACTTGATTTGAATAAGTTGACACCAAATGAAATCTCTTTGCAAATGGCTGATAAATTAACTGCTATACTCATCGGTATTTGTGAAGGTGTACCTGTCATAGTTGCAAATGTTACTATCTTAACAAACTTTGTTATTCTTGATATACCTGAGGATGACAATATGTTGATCATCCTTGGTAGATCATTTTTGAATACTGCAGGGGTGGTTATTGATTGCAACAAAGGCAATGTCACTTTTCATGTTAATGGTAATCAGCATACAGTACACTTTCCAAAGAAATAACCTCGAGTGAACAATATCAATACTATCAGAAAAATTTCAACAATTACTATTGGATGTTTTGACTTCCCTATTCCTATTGTCAAAAAGAAATATGATATTCTTATTGTTGGGGACATGCATATCCCCATTTAGGTAACCTAGTGCTATGCGAAGATTCTCTTGTTTCATGTCATTCAGAAGAAGTGTGTTAATAAGACTTGATGAACCTTATTAATGGATTACTTTTGACGGGCATGAGATGGATGAATTTAGTAAACACAACCTTCTATACCCACCTTTTACCTTCTGATATTCAGATTTAATAAAGTAGAAATACTATTATTTTACTATTTTCTGAATTATCCATGCAATAAAAAATGACCAGAAAATAAAAATTCTCCAAATGCCCTGAAAATTTTATATGATTTTTTCTAGAATATTTGAAATTTTGGCACTGAACACACCCTAGGGGGGTGCACCTATGAGCCACAAGCCCACATGGCATGCCTAGGTGGCTTGTGGGGCCCATGTAGGCCCCCTCACTTATTCCAGCCACCCATCCACTTTGTCTTCCTCCAGAAAAAATCATACCATTGCTCAAACCCGTGTTCTTGCTCATCTTGCTGCCATTTTCGATCTCCTTGCTCGGAGCACCGTTTTCGAAACTGTTTTGGGGGATTGTTCTTCGGTATGTGACTCCTCCAATGGTCCAATTAGTTTTTGTTCTAGTGCCTTATATATTGCAAATTTTTGATGCTGTGGCGACCATGTTCTTGAACTTGCATGTCAAATTTATATGGTCCAAAGTAGTTTTGTTGCATGATATGGCCTCTAGGCACTGATGGGAGTAGTTGCTACCAATTTCATTGAGTTTTGTTCACTTTTATTTTGAGTCACTAAATATTTCAGAGAAAAAGAGAATTATGAGGAGGTAGTTAAGGGTCTCATGAAGCCATGATTCGGAGGAAACTCGAAGAAAAAACCCAAGTACAATCTTCCGCGTGTGGCGGAGGTTCGGCCGTGTGAGTGGCCAAGTGATGCATTCTTGAAGGAGGCGGGAATTTACGAGGATTTCTATTTCTTGGCGGACAATGCCAACATCATCCCCTTCCTCCAAGATAAGTGCGACTAATACCTCCTACTCACTAATACCTTTGTGCAAAACTTTCATTTTTATCCTAAGAAGACACCACCCACGGTAGAATTCCATTTGTATGATGAGCCTAAGGAGATGACATTATATGATTTTTACGATGTCTGCAAAATACCTTATGAGGGCAACATCAGTGAGCCACCTCCTAGGGACATGGATGATTTTATTTCTGAAACTACTGTGGGGGAAGAGAGAGGAGTATCGGAAGCAAGAGTGGCTAGTTTACATTTTCCCCTTTCCCATTACTATGCATTATTTGCCGGTAGGTGTCTTACTGGTCGTGGGGAGAGTGGAACTCTCAGTTCATCTGACCTTGCTATTTTGCGCCATGCTTTATATGCTCACAGAACTTTTAGTTTGGGTGCTATGGTGAAGGAAATATGCCCTAGAGGCAATAATAAAGTTGTTATTTATATTTCCTTAGATCATGATAAATGTTTATTATTCATGCTAGAATTGTATTAACCGGAAACTTAGTACATGTGTGAATACATAGACAAACAGAGTGTCACTAGTTTGCCTCTACTTGACTAGCTTGTTGAATCAATGATGGTTACGTTTCCTAACCATAGACATGAATTGTCATTTGATTAAAGGGATCACATCATTATAGAATGATGTGATTGACTTGACCCATGCGTTAGCTTAGCACGATGATCATTTAGTTTGTTGCTATTGCTTTCTCCATAACTATACATGTTCCTATGACTATGAGATCATGCAACTCTCGAATACTGGAGGAACACTTTGTGTGCTACCAAACGTCACAACATAACTGGGTGATTATAAAGGTGCTCTACAGGTGTCTCCAATGGTGTTTGTTGAGCCGGCATGGATCAAGATTAGGATTTGTCACTCCGATTGTCGGAGAGGTATCTCTGGGCTCTCTCGGTAATGTACATCACAATAAGCCTTGCAAGCAATGTAGCTAATGAGTTAGTTACAGGACGTAGCATTACAGAACGAGTAAAGAGACATGCCGGTAATGAGATTGACCTAGGTATTGAGATACCGATGATCGAATCTCGGGCAAGTAACATACCAATGACAAAGGGAACAACATATGTTGTTATGCGGTTTGACCAGTAAAGATCTTCATAGAATATGTAGGAACCAACATGAGCATCCAGGTTCCACTATTGGTTATTGACCGAAGATGAGTCTCGGTCATGTATACATAGTTCTCGAACCCGTAGGGTCCGCACGCTTAACGTTCGGTGACGATCGGTATTATGAGTTTATATGTTTTGATGTACCGAAGGTGGTTCAGAGTCCCGGATATGATCATAGACATGACGAGGAGTATTGAAATGGTCGAGACATAAAGATCGATATATTGGACGGCTATATTCGGACACCGAAAGTGTTTTGGGTGATTTCGGAGAAAACGGGAGTGCCGGAGGGGTTACCGGAACCCGCCGGGGAAGTATTGGGCCTTAGTGGGCCTTAGGGGAGAGAGAGGGCAGCACCCCAGGAGGTGGCGTGCCCCCCCAAGGGGAGTCTGAATAGGACTAGGGGAGAGGGTCACGGCCCCTCTTTCCCTCTCCCCTCCCTCTCTTTCCTCCCCCTTCCTCCTTCCTAGTAGGACTAGGAAAGGATGAATCGTACTCCTACTAGGAGGAGGGTTCCTCCTCTCCTTGGGTGCCACTAGGGCTGGCCGGCCTCCCCCTTGCTCCTTTATATACGGGGGCAGGGGGGCACCCTTGAACACACAAGTTGATTGTTCCAAGCCGTGTGCGGTGCCCCCGTCCACCATAATCCACCTCGGTCATATCGTAGCGGTGCTTAGGCGAAGCCCTGTTCCGGTAGCAACATCATCACCGTCATCACGCCGTCGTGTTGATGAAGCCCTCCCTCGAAGCTCTACTGGATCGTGAGTTCGCGGGACGTCACCGAGCCGAACGTGTGCAGATCGCGGAGGTGTCGTACCTTCGGTGCTGGGATCGGTCGATCGTGAAGACGTACGACTACATCAACCATGTTGTCATAACGCTTTCGCTTACGGTCTACGAGGGTATGTAGACAACAGTCTTCCCTATTGTTGCTATGCATCACCATGATCTTGCGTGTGCGTAGGATTTTTTTTGAAATTACTACGTTCCTCAACAGTGGCATCCGAGCCAGGTTTATGCGTAGATGTCATATGCGTGAGTAGAACACAAAGTAGTTGTGGGCGTGGGTATATACATATTGCTTGCCGTCACTAGTTGATTCTTGATTTGGCGGTATTGTTGGATGAAGTGGCCCAGACTGACATTACGCGTACACTTACGCGAGACTGGTTCTACCGACGTGCTTCGCACACAGGTGGCTAGTGGGTGTCAGTTTCTCCAACTTTAGTTGAATCGGATTCAATGAACAGGGTTCTTTCTGAAGATCAAAAGCAATCACTATATCGCGTTGTGGTTTTTGATGCGTAGGTAAGAACGGTTCTTGCTTAGCCCATAGCAGCCACGTAAAACTTGCAACAACAAAGTAGAGGATGTCTAACTTGTTTTTGCAGGGCATGTTGTGATGTGATATGGTCAAGACATGATGCTAAATTTTATTGTATGAGATGATCATGTTTTATAACACAGTTATCGGCAACTGGCAGGAGCCATATGGTTGTCACTTTATTGTATGAAATGCAATCGCCATGTAATTACTTTACTTTATCACTAAGCGGTAGCGGTAGTCGTAGAAGCAATAGTTGGCGAGACAACAACGATGCTTCGATGGAGATCAATGTGTCAAGCCGGTGAAGATGGTGATCATGACGGTGCTTTGGAGATGGAGATCAAAGGCACAAGATGATGATTGCCATATCATATCACTTATATTGATTGCATGTGATGTTTATCCTTTATGCATCTTATTTTTCTTAGTTCAGCGGTAGCATTATAAGATGATCTCTCACTGAATTTCAAGGTATAAGTGTTCTCCCTAAGTATGCACCATTTCTACAGTTTGTTGTGTCAAGACACCACGTGATGATCGGGTGTGATAAGCTCTACATTCACATACAACGGGTCCAAGCCAGTTTTGCACACGCAGAATACTCGGGTTAAACTTGACGAGCCTAGCATATGCAGATATGGCCTCAGAACACTGAGACCGAAAGGTCGAGCGTGAATCATATAGTAGATATAATCAACATAGTGATGTCCACCATTGAAAACTACTCCATCTCATGTGATGATCGGACATGGTTTAGTTGATATGGATCTCGTGATCACTTAGATGATTAGAGAGATGTTTATCTAAGTGGGGGTTCTTAAGTAATTTGATTAATTGAACTTTAATTTATCATGAACTTAGTACCTGATAGTATTTTGCATGTCTATGTTGTTGTAGATAGATGGCCCGTGCTATTGTTCCGTTGAATTTTAATGCGTTCCTAGAGGAAGCTAAGTTGAAAGATGATGGTAGCAATTACATGGACTGGGTCCATAACTTGAGAATTATCCTCATTGCTGCACAAAAGAATTACGCCCTAGAAGCACCACTAGGTGACGAACCCGCTGCAGGAGCAACGCCAGATGTTGTGAACACCTGGCAGACCAAAGCTGATGACTACTCGATAGTTCGGTGTGCCATGCTTTACGACTTAAAACCGAGACTTCAACGACGTTTTGAACGTCATGGAGCATATGAGATGTTCCAGGATTTGAACTTAATATTTCAAGCAAATGCTAGAATTGAGAGATATGAAGTCTCCAATAAGTTCTACAGCTGCAAGATGGAGGAGAATAGTTCTGTCAGTGAACATATACTCAGAATGTCTAGGTAGCACAACCACTTGACTCAACTGGGAGTTAATCTTCCTGATGATAGTGTCATTGATAGAGTCCTTCAATCACTGCCACCAAGCTACAAGAGCTTCATGATGAACTATAATCTGCAAGGGATGGATAAGACGATTCCTGAGCTCTTCGGAATGCTAAAGGCTGCGGAGGTAGAAATCAAGAAAGAGCATCAAGTGTTGATGGTCAACAAGACCAACAGTTTCAAGAAAAAGGGTAAAGGGAATGATGCGGAGCATCCCATGTTCATTCCCATGTACACTTCGACTACTCTCCAAGCCCCAAGAGGACATATGACGAGACCTCGAACATACGCCATTGGACACAAGGTGAACTCGCTCCTCTCCGAACTTTCACTTTCTACATGTGAGACATGGCTACTACCTCCAACGTGTGTGCTATGCATGATCAGGTACTTAGAGGAAAGCCACGGAGCCACCACATACAACGAATGAGCTAGCGACGACACCAAGTACAAGGACCAAGAGAAGAAGCTGCCAGAAATCTACAGCCACCGGACGACTGGTCTGGACCGGACATCCGATGCCTGGAGTCTTCACCAGCCAGCCCAAGTCCCAGCCAGCGAGACCTACAGCGGTCGGACGACCGACGCTGACCGGACGTCCGACATCCTCCAGCACCCGGACGACCGGCCCCGTCCGAAAATCCGACGATGGCTTTCCCGAACCAAAATGCCGGGCATCCGACAAGTACCGGACGACCGGACCCTCGCGAGCCACCGGACGTCCGGTACCCATCGGACGTCCGACGCCTGTCTGTGCACAGTGTATCGGGCCGAGCCCATGTATCCCTTCGCCCTCACTTACCCCTTCGTGGCCCTAGACTATATATACTCCTCCACCTCCACCATTTGAGGGTTAGAAAAGGATTAGCTCATATTTCGTGTGAGAGCTTTGCTCATCCACTTGGTTATCTTCTCCTCGGAGATTCGAGCCTCCACTGGAGAAGATCCCCCAAGCAGATTCAAGACCCCTTTTTAGGGAAGAACTCAAGACCTCCTTTGGAGAAGAACCGGCTACCGTGTATCGTCCGTTGTTGACTTTGGATCTTGTATCTCCTATTGTGTTTTGAGGATCTAGCACTTGTCTAATCATTCTTGTTGGTTTGAGTGTTCTCTCGTGTTCCCCTTGTGTTTTCCCCTCGTTTCCCTCCTCGTGTTCTCCGTGTTCATCGCGGGATCCGCTCCTTTTGTGAAAGATCGGTCGATTAGGGTTCTACCCTACATCATCTTGGTATCATGAGCCACGTTGATCACGATTTCGGAGCCTCCCCTCTTCGTATTCTAGGCTAATTTTGTTGTGTTCTTCCCCAATTTTGAAAATCTCCACCAAAAATAGCCCCAATTTTTTTTTGTGATTTGTTGGTTTGATAAAGTTTTGTTGGATTTGATCCATAGATTTGCTTGGTTTCATGTGGATCTAGCATCTCCCCAAGTTTCCCCATCTTTTATCCATGAAATCTCATCAGTTTTGACCCCCAAATCTTCATTTTCCGCCTAAAATCGCGCCCCGGATCTAAAATTTTGACCCCGACCCCCCCGGACGACCGACACTTTACGGATGTCCGGAGCCCCTGGAACGACCGAACGTCCGACCTTTTACGGGCAACCGGAACCCCTAACCCGAGCCGAATTTACGGATTTCTGAGCCCGCCCGGACGTCCGGCCCCCGGACATCCGACCTTGTCCGGACGTCCGTAACCTGTAAAAACTGATTTCGCTCAAATTTTGTTTCGGCCATAACTAATTCATCCCAACTCCGATTTTGACGTTCTTTAGCTCGTTTTGAAGCTCTTGACATACCCCTTCCCACAAAAATACCACAAACATATTTTGACTCCATCCAATGTTTGAAATTTTGGCATCTTTGCCTAGGGTTTCCACCACATTATCCGCTACACCACCACCTACTTCCGCAATCTAACCAATTTTGTTCCCCATTGCATATGTGGTTGCTTGAGTAGTGATTCGAGTCTCCTAAGGTGTTTCGACTACTTAGGGATGGTTGCTTATTCATCAACCACCACCACCACTACCGCATAGGCTTACCAACTATACACTTTCGCCACCCCAACTTAACCCAATTTTGTTTGTGCTGTGAGTTGTGTCTCCTAAGGTGTTTCGGCTACTTAGGGACCGTGCTTCCAACTCCGACACCGTGTATAGTCCACCACCTTACCCTCCATTTCCGCATTGCGTACTCCACAACCCTTCATTGCATTTCCGCAATTGCCTTGAGCTTCCGCAACCACCACCGCATTCCCGCTACCACCATTTGACATTTGACATTTGAGATTTTGAGTTCGCGATTTTTCCGTTTCCTAAGATGTTTCGGCTACTTAGGGACGAGTCTCCATCATCTTGGTATCTCCATCAAGATCACCGCCACTCATCATTGTCTCGGACGGTAGCCTCCATATCATCTTGGTATCGTGGTATCCCTCCATTGTATATTCCCGTGCCATTGCATTGATAACCCCTAGCCCATTTTGCGTCACTTGCCTATCGAGACTAGCCATTTGAGTATTGCCGGCAATGTTACTTGTGCACATTAGTGATCTACACCATACATTGCATACATACCATATCATATTGGTATCATATCATCTAGTGTGCCTCAAGTTTGTTCCCACATATACACAATAGCTATCTTGGTTTGTGCATCGTGCAAAAGTGGCCATACATATCAAAAAAAGAAAGAAAATTAAGCTTTTAAGAAAAGAAAAAGAGAGAAACAAAAAAGCTTGCAAGCAAGTGCCATAGCATCATACCACATTGCACATAAGATTGTCATATCCGATCATCTTGGATCATACCACCGGAACATCATACACATAGCATACTTGGGATAGAAAGTTCGTACATTTTGCATATCATAGGTTGTGCACAAGTGTCATATCCTCCTATTGAGCAATGGTGCTAGCGTCTCTCTTGAGTTGTGCAACACGAGCGTTTTCCGTGGATTCCACATTTTGTGCTCATCCTTGGTTGCACGACCCCATTTAACTATCCGTGTGTGCGTTTCCGTGTGCCATTCTATTGCTATTGGTCTACTTGTTTCACTTGTGAATTTGTGAATCTTTTTCAACATTATTGACTCTTGCTAACATTTCACATCAAATTTTTTTGTGCCACTATCCTCACCGAGCTCCACCATAAGCCTTATTTGTGTAGGTGTGAGAAACCGACAAGACTTGGTACCAATTGTGCTATTTCCTTTTCCACATTGGAGTGATAATTGATCCACTTTCAACTTTGGTCAAGGTACATTTGGTATACGTTCTTCTCCTTTCTCCACTCATATTTGCTCGAGTATTGTGATGGATAGGCAAGGCATTTCATCTCCGATCTTCCACAACAACGACGGCGTGAACAACCACATCACCAAAGCGTCAATCTTCGATCTACAACGACAAATGCAAGGCGCACAATCAAGATTGCGAGAGCGCATCGAGAACTCTCCATCGAAATTCATCACTCCGAAGCAAGGAAAAGGGACTACATCGACAACAAGCTTTCCGCGCACAAGGAGGAGCAAGATGCAAGGATGGAGGAGATTCAGACCTTGTTGATCAACCGTTCTTCCCCTTCATCATCCTCAAGGTGGGGACGTTCAAGTCACAAGTCTTCGGAGCGCAAACATGATGCAAGTGCAAGTCATCCACGTCCACATCTCCATGGCGACCACCCTCACGTTCGTGATCAACATCGTCATGAAGAGCAAGTCACCTCCAAGCATCATGTGCACAATGACGATGAACGGCATCTACGAGCTCAAGTACAACAACAACACCATCATCATGAAGATGCTCAACACACGCAAATGCACAAGTCCCAACAAGCTCTACTTCACGCCAAGTCCAAACATCATGAGCACAAGAGAAGACCGCGAGACGAGCACCACCAAGACGGAGCTATGACTACAACAACCACTTTGGCATCTTCGCCAAGTGCTATCAAGGAACCTTTGACTTTGGACGCACGACATCTTCGCCCACTTCATGTGAGTTCTCCTACATCAACATCATCAAGTACAAGGCGACCACCTACAATCGAGGGCGACACTTCCATCTTCAGAAGCCCCTCAAAGAAGATGGCCGAGCATGGGAATTTCCCTTCGGTCATGGAGACAAGCTATGAGGTGCCACATCATATGGGCCTCCAACAATAAGACGGCGACAAGACGGTCGAGCTAGGGCCATCCCCTTCGACCACGGCGACGAGCATGAACCTCTTCAACAACATGAAGACGACGCCCATGTTGGACTCATACTCCGAGTCAAGCTACGAGACCGCACATGAGACCTTATCTTTGGTCTTAGAGGAGAGTGATGATGTGCCATCTTCGGTCTTCATCCACGGCTACAACTACGACATGACTGAGCATGGAGACATTTGCACCAACATCTCTCCGACACCCACATATAAAGAGATGCCCCTATTCCCATGTCAGGAGAGCCACCCCACCATGAGTGATATGAGTGACTCCACCATTTGTGACATTGAGTGCATTTCCTATGAGAGGATGAGTGTGACCACCACTAGCCCCACACTTGAGAGCATCCAAGAGGGAGTGAGTGAGCCACCACACTTAATGAGTGAGGTAGTTGACACGACACGTGAGGCCACTATGATTTCTAACGACTTAACCTCTACTCCGAGTGTGTTTTCTTCTTTGGTGCTAGGTCTCCTACATGACGACATGCCTATCCTCGACGAGTCCATATCTCCAATGGAGACAACGATGGCCATGGTGGAAGATGATGCACCCCCCACATGGTTCCATCAAGCTGAAGATGATCACGACTTCGTCTTCAACACCTCACCTACAACACATGAGCGATGCTCCAAAGGTAACATAGGTGACGGTGCTTCTCTTGTCCCACTAGTGGACTATTTTACAAATGATTGCTTGCATGATGTTGACACACCTATTCCCATGCTTCATGCTAGTGCGACTTCCTCATGTCATGACTTACCTATTTAAGATGAATATGATGACGAGCATGTCGAGTTGCCTAGTTGTGATGTTATGCTCCCTAGGATATCATGTGAAAATTCTTTTGGTCACATCATGTTTGATAATCCATTAACCTTGTCATATGCTATGAGTGAGATATCCCATATTGCATCTTTCCAATCTCAACATAGTGACTATGCATGCCCCATTACAATAAATCCCATTTGCACTTATGGCATAGATGACGAGATGATGGTCATTGGCTTTTGTTTTTCATGAGATGATATTGCCATGCTCCCTTTACATGATTTGCACAATTCATCTACTATGCCATGGCATGATCACGTAGAACCAAATATGCTTTGTTTTGGATGTTGTCAATATTCTCCATGTGATGTTTCCATTAATTCTCATGAGGAGACCCCCATAGTTTCCTCATACATATTAGGAGATTTTGATGCATTCCATACTTTGCATGATTCCCATAATTGCTTGCACCATATGCATTCCATGAATAACAATGCTCTACATATATCCCATGATTCATTACACAATTTGAGTCTCCATTATGCTATACATAACAACAAACCTATCATGATGGATGACATGTTTCTATATCACGCATCTCATTTATTTGAGCATTGGATATTTTGTGCTAATCGACACAAACACGTGCACATCATGATGGATGATGTGTACATACACCATGCACACACAATTTTTCCTTTGTCTTTGTTTTGTGTAGGTACTCACATATACTCGTCAACCTCTCAATCCCAAGAGTTGACGAAACGAGCTCTTGAGAGCAAAGATTACTTGGGATCCCGTGAACTATCCTTCCCACCGCTCTCTTCACGCACCAACTACGCGCATCTCCCTCACTTGGCTCTCACACGGCTATGGGCTATATACCGCTTGTCGCTTCATGCTCATTTTACTGTGTTCACTTTGCATGCTATGCTTGCTTCTTTGCCATGCAATTGTGACCCTTGCTTGCATCTACCCATGATTCACCATTATGCTACTCCTATGTGTATTTGCATGCTTGGTGGAGATCCTTGTTGCTATTGCCATGTTTATCATGTGCCTCATGCTATTGATGCTATTTTTCTCATATCCTCCTTTCATGCTTGTGCTATGTCATGTGAATTATTCATGCACACTATTTGCCCCCATGACATGCTTGCTATGATTCCCTCTAGTATGTTGCATCTTCGCACTACTAGCTCACACCACTTGATTGCTATGATTGCTTGCTTTGTCGCGTCACCCATGTTCCATTATTACTTGCTTTCTTGGGTTGATGACGTATATGTTCATGCCTCTCACATGATATATTTTGTTCATTGTCGCTTGCCTCCAATTGATACATCTATGATTATTGATCTTGGAGACTTGGACACTTTACTTGTGATGCATGCTTGCTTGAGTGCGCCTATTGTATTTGGTTGTTCTCGCATCATATGCCTCCATACTATGAAATGCTCCCTTGTCCTTTCTTATGATGAGAATGATGCATACACTTGTTGGGTATCTTACCACACGAATGATAGGTTTTGCACTTCCGCTAACCTCATTTGTTTTTCCAAGTGTTTGTCATGTTCTTTCATTTTGGAGGATTCACAAGGCGGTGCCATTATGCGACAACTTGGTCATGCGAAGGCATACACGATGTGCAACAACAACATTTGCGAGAATCTCCTAAAGGTGACCTCCTTCCCTTTGAGCCATCCTCACATATGCATATTGGATGGGTCATTCATTCATTGTTGTTTCCTTCTTGTTGTCTACATGGTACATCTCGCGAATGGAGGAGCGACATTGAAGATTGGCTCTACGGACCTTCACATTGAGGAGCGCTCGGACTTAGTGGATGCACCTTCAAACCTCAACTCATGCCACGACATCGAGCATTGGTACACAAACACGTCCATATTTGTTGATTATGCTCACACATGTCATGCTCGATGGACATATCATACACACGACAAATTTGCGTCTTATGCATGGATTGACTCACATTATGATTGCATTGTTGCGTCTTGTATTCCGATGTCATCCATGATATATGAGCTTGTGCATTTTCTTAGCAAATTTGTTGTGATCTTGATGGCATATTCTTACATCATGATCATATTGCCCATCATCAATTGCATGATCACATAGTCACATTGAGAACCAATTGCCATATTCATGCTATTGATAAACCGTCTCACTATGACATCATTTTGCACCGAGGTTGCATTGATCATATTCACGACACATTGGTGTGCACAATGATTGCATTTGCCAACATGAATGCTTTACATGTCATTTTACATCATTTGGACAAGCATCTTGTGCCTTGCTATGAACAACTTCATTGGACGACATTATGCTTACTTGATGGACACCTTTTGAGTGCTAACCACTGTATTTCCGAGTGTCATTTTTGTTTGCTCTTTTTGCATGTATACCACTCCGGCGACACCTTGGAGTACTTGGATTGCGCCATGTTTTCAACTCCGTCCAACTACAAGTTCGTCCCCGACAACCGTTTCCATGGTAATGAGGATCATGATCCGTGGTCGGATCTTTCCCAAGGGGGGGGGGAGATGATGCGGAGCATCCCATGTTCATCCCCATGTACACTCTGACTACTCTCCAAGCCCCAGAGGACATATGACGAGACCTCAAACATACGCCATTGGACACAAGGTGAACTCGCTCCTCTCCGAACTTTCACTTTCTACATGTGAGACATGGCTACTACCTCCAACGTGTGTGCTATGCATGATCAGGTACTTAGAGGAAAGCCACGCACCACCACATCCAATGGACGAGCTAGCGAGGACGCCAAGTACAAGGACCAAGAGAAGAAGCTGCCAGAAATCTACAGCCACCGGACGACCGGTCTGGACCGGACGTCCGACGCCTGGAGTCTTCACCAGCCAGCCCAAGTCCCAGCCAGGGAGACCTACAGTGGTCGGACGACCGATGCTGACCGGACGTCTGACATCCTCCAGCGCCCGGACGACCGGGCCCGTCCGGAAATCCGACGATGGCTTTCCCGAGCCAAAACGCCGGATGTCCGACAAGTACCAGACTACCGGACCCTCGTGAGCCACCGGACGTCCGGTACCCGTCGGACGTCCGACGCCTATCTGTGCACAGTGTATCAGGCCGAGCCCATGTATCCCTTCGCCCTCACTTACCCCTTCATGGCCCTAGACTATATATACTCCTCCACCTCCACCATTTGAGGGTTAGCAAAGGATTAGCTCATATTTCGTGTGAGAACTTTTCTCATCCACTTGGTAACCTTCTCCTCAGAGATTCGAGCCTCCACCGGAGAAGATCCCGCAAGCGGATTCAAGACCCCTTTTTAGGGAAGAACTCAAGACCTCCTTTGGAGAAGAACCGGCTACCATGTACCGTCCGTTGTTGACTTTGGATCTTGTATCTCCTATTGTGTTTTGAGGATCTAGCACTTGTGTAATCATTCTTGTTGGTTTGAGTGTTCTCTCATGTTCCCCTTGTGTTTTCCCCTCGTGTTCCCTCCTCGTGTTCTCCGTGTTCATCGTGGGATCCGCTCCTTTCGTGAAAGATCAACCGATTAGGGTTCTACATCACATCAGGGAAGAAGGGGAACTTCAATAAGAACAGCAAGCCAGTTGTTGCTCAAGTGAAGAAACCCAAGTCTGGACCTAAGCCTGAGACTGAGTGCTTCTACTACAAAGGAACTGGTCACTGGAAGCGGAACTTCCCCAAGTATTTGGCGGAGAAGAAGGATGGCAAAGTGAAAGGTATATTTAATATACATGTTATTGATGTGTACCTTAGTAATGCTCGCAGTAGTGCCTGGGTATTTGATACTGGTTCAGTTGCTAACATTTGCAACTCGAAACAGGGGCTACAGATTAAGCGAAGATTGGCTAAGGACGAGGTGACGATGGGCGTGGGAAATGGTTCCAAAGTCGATGTGATCGCCGTCGGCATGCTACCTCTACATCTATCTTCGGGATTAGTTTTAGACCTAAATAATTGTTATTTGGTGCCAGCGTTGAGCATGAACATTATCTCTGGATCTTGTTTGATGCAAGACAGTTATTCATTTAAATCAGAGAATAATGGTTGTTCTATTTATATGAGTAATATCTTTTATGGTCATGCACCCTTAATGAGTGGTCTATTTTTACTAAATCTTGATACTAGTGATACACATGTTCATAATATTGAACCAAAAGATGCAGAGTTGATAATGATAGTGCAACTTATTTGTGGCACTACCGTTTAGGTCATATTGGTGTAAAGCGCATGAAGAAACTCCATTCCAATGGACTTCTGGAATCAGTTGATTATGAATCACTTAGTACTTGCGAACCATGCCTCATGGGCAGGATGACTAAAACTCTGTTCCACGGAACAATGGAGCGAGCAACAGAGTTATTGGAGATCATACATACTGATGTATGTGGTCCAATGAACATTAAAGCTCGCGGCGGATATCGTTATTTTCTCACCTTCACATATGATTTGAGCAGATATGGGTATATCTACTTAATGAAACATAAGTCTGAAACATTTGAAAAGTTCAAAGAATTTGATAGTGAAGTGGAAAATCATCGTAACAAGAAAATCAAGTTTCTACGATCTGATCGTGGAGGCAAATATTTGAGTTATGAGTTTGTACTTCATTTGAAACAATGCGGAATAGTTTCGCAACTCATGCCACATGGAACACCACAGCGTAATGGTGTGTCCTAACGTCGTAATCATACTTTACCGGATATGGTGCGATCTATGATGTCTCTCACTGATTTTCCGCTATCATTTTGGGGTTATGCTTTAGAGACTGCTGCATTCACATTAAATAGGGCACCATCTAAATCCGTTGAGACGACACCTTATGAACTGTGGTTTGGCAAGAAACCCAAGTTGTTGTTTCTTAAAGTTTGGGGCTGCGATTTTATGTGAAGAAGCTTCAACCTGATAAGCTCGAACCCAAATCGAAGAAATGTGTCTTCATAGGATACCCAAAGGAGACTGTTGGGTACACCTTCTATCAAGGTAGTCAGAATCCCGATTCGACTGCTAGAATCCTACGACTTCACGACCCTACGGTAGCATGTCGATCCAAATCCCACTATGAATCCGAATCAGGTAGAATCCATGTTGGGTCGCGATCCAAATCATAGAATCCTGTACAAAACTGTACAATCCCGACTATGCTATGGACTACATCCGATTCTACTAACTTATCTAAGCCGTTTGTTTAGTTGTAGCAAAATAGTATGCCATCATCCAAACCCCTTTTCATATACCTCATGGACCTTTATTCCCCTCCCAAGTCCAAACGCTCAGCCGTAGACACCTTTGATCTAGCTCTCAGAAACCCTAGATCAAAATTGAGGATCAGGCTGGTCGATATATGGAATTGGCGTGAAAAGGAGGATGCTTCAAGATTGATCGGAGAAGGAGAGCAAGACCCTTCAAGATTTAGCACTGTAGGTTAGATAGACAAGTGATCGACTATTCACGCACTCTGAAAAGAACATAAGTAAATTTCATGCTTTGAAGGTTTAAATGTTCTATATATTTCCCTCTCATATATGTTCCATAGATGCGAGCTAGATGGTAGGTTAGCCATAAAAAGAAGTGGAATACAACTAGCATTGATGTGTACGTTCTTTGCTCCATATTTAGTGTCAAAACTCTATAGAACCCATATAAATTTCTTGTGTGCATACAAAATATCTTATTTGAGTAAATCTAGTAGAATCCTCGATTCCATGACTCGATCTTACGACTCGATTCTGTCTGAGGAAAACCGACCCAACTCCGAATCCCGACTCTGACTACCTTGCCTTCTATCACAGATCCGAAGGCAAGATATTCATTGCTAAGAATGGATCCTTTCTAGAGAAGGAGTTTCTCTCGAAAGAAGTGAGTGGGAGGAAAGTAGAACTTGACGAGGTAATTGTACCTTCTCCCTTATTGGAAAGTAGTTTATCACTGAAATCAATTCTAGTGATTCCTACACCAGTAAGTGAGGAAGCTAATGATGATGATCATGAAACTTCTGATCGAGTTACCACCGAACCTCGTAGGTCAACCAGAGTAAGATCCGCACCAGAGTGGTACGGTAATCATGTTCTGGAAGTCATGTTACTTGACCATGATGAACCTACGAACTATGAGGAAGCGATGATGCGCTCAGATTCCGCAAAATGGCTTGAGGCCATGAAATCTGAGATGGGATCCATGTATGAGAACAAAGTGTGGACTTTGGTTGACTTGCCCGATGATTGGCAGGCCATAGAGAATAAATTGATCTTCAAGAAGAAGACTGACGCTGACGGTAATGTTGCTGTCTACAAAGCTCGACTTGTTGCAACAGGTTTTCGACAAGTTCAAGGTGTTGACTACGATGAGACCTTCTCACCTGTAGATGCTTAAGTCCGTCCGAATCATGTTAGCAATTTCCGCATTTGATGATTATGAAATTTGGCAAATGGATGTCAAAACTTCATTCCTTAATGGATACCTTAAAGAAGAGTTGTATATGATGCAACCAGAAGGTTTTGTCAATCCAAAAGGTGCTAACAAAGTGTGCAAGCTCCAGTGATCCATTTATGGACTGGTGCAAGCCTCTCGGAGTTGGAATATACGCTTTGATAGTGTGATCAAAGCATATGGTTTTATACAGACTTTTGGAGAAGCCTGTATTTACAAGAAAGTAAGTGGGAGCTCCGTAGCATTTCTGATATTATATGTAGATGACATATTGTTAATCGGAAATGATACTGAATTTCCGAATAGCATAAAAGGATACTTGAATAAGAATTTTTCAATGAAAGACCTCGGTGAAGCTGCTTATATATTGGGCATCAAGATCTATAGAGATAGATCAAGACGCTTGATTGGACTTTCACAAAGCACATACCTTGATAAAGTTTTGGAGAAGTTCAAAATGGATCAGGCAAAGAAAGGGTTCTTGCCTTTATTACTAGGTGTGAAGTTGAGTCAGACTCAATGCCCGACCACTGCAGAAGATAGAGAGAAAATGAAAGGTGTTCCCTATGCTTCAGCCATAGGCTCTATCATGTATGCAATGCTGTGTACCAGACCTGATGTGTGCCTTGCTATAAGTTTAGCAGGGACGTACCAAAGTAATCCAGGAGTGGATCACTGGACAACGGCCAAGAACATCCTGAAATTCCTAAAAAGGACTAAGGATATGTTTCTCGTATATGGAGGTGACAAAGAGCTTGTCGTAAA
The DNA here is from genome assembly GCF_018294505.1 of Triticum aestivum. Lineage (NCBI taxonomy): Eukaryota > Viridiplantae > Streptophyta > Magnoliopsida > Poales > Poaceae > Triticum > Triticum aestivum. The sequence continues at coordinate 244,003,042 of NC_057806.1, forward strand.
CAGTTATGTCGATGCAAGCGTTGACACTGATCTGGATGACTCTAAGTCACAAACCAGATACATGTTTTTTAAATGGTGGAGCTGTCAGTTGGTGCAGTTCCAAGCAGAGCGTCGTGGCGGGATCTACGTGTGAAGCGGAATCCATAGCTGCTTCGGAAGTAGCAAATGAAGGAGTCTGGATGAAGGAGTTCATATTCGATCTAGGTGTCATACCTAGTGCATCAGGTCCAATGAAAATCTTTTGTGACAATACTGGTGCAATTGCCTTGGCAAAGGAATCCAGATTTCACAAGAGAACCAAGCACATCAAGAGATGCTTCAATTCCATCCGCGATCAACTCAAGGAGGGAGACATAGAGATTTGCAAGATACATATGGATCTCAATGTTGCAGACCCGTTGACTAAGCCTCTCTCACGAGCAAAACATGATCAACACCAAGACTCCATGGGTGTTAGAATCATTACAATGTAATCTAGATTATTGACTCTAGTGCAAGTGGGAGACTGAAGGAAATATGCCCTAGAGGCAATAATAAAGTTGTTATTTATATTTCCTTATATCATGATAAATGTTTATTATTCATGCTAGAATTGTATTAACCGAAAACTTAGTACATGTGTGAATACATAGACAAACAAAGTGTCACTAGTTTGCCTCTACTTGACTAGCTTGTTGAATCAATGATGGTTACGTTTCCTAACCATAGACATGAGTTGTCATTTGATTAACGGGATCACATCATTAGAGAATGATGTGATTGACTTGACCCATCCGTTAGCTTAGCACGATGATCGTTTAGTTTGTTGCTATTGCTTTCTCCATAACTAATGCATGTTCCTATGACTATGAGATCATGCAACTCCCGAATACCGGAGGAACACTTTGTGTGCTACCAAACGTCACAACGTAACTGGGTGATTATAAAGGTGCTCTACAGGTGTCTCCGACGGTGTTTGTGGAGTTGGCATGGATCAAGATTAGGATTTGTCACTCCGATTGTCGGAGAGGTATCTATGGGCCTCTTGGTAATGTACATCACAATAAGCCTTGCAAGCAATGTAGCTAATGAGTTAGTTACGGGCTGCAGCATTACGGAATGAGTAAAGAGACTTGCCAGTAACGAGATTGAACTAGGTATTGAGATACCGATGATCGAATCTCGGGCAAGTAACATACCGATGACAAAGGGAACAACTTATGTTGTTATGCGGTTTGACCGATAAAGATCTTCGTAGAATATGTAGGAACCAATATGAGCATCCAGGTTCCACTATTGGTTATTGATCGGAGATGAGTCTCGGTCATGTCTACATAGTTCTCGAACCCGTAGGGTCCGCACGCTTAACGTTCAGTGACGATCACTATTATGAGTTTATATGTTTTGATGTACCGAAGGTAGTTTAGAGTCCCGAATATGATCATGGACATGACGAGGAGTCTCGAAATGGTCGATACATAAAGATCGATATATTGGACGGCTATATTCGGACACAGGAAGTGTTCCGGGTGATTTCGGAGAAAATCGAAGTGCCGGAGGGGTTACCGGAACCCCCCGAGGAAGTATTGGGCCTTAGTGGGCCTTAGGGGAGAGAGAGGGTAGCAGTCCAGGAGGTGGCGCCCCCCCAAGGGGAGTCCAAATAGGACTAGGGGAGGGGGGCTGCGGCCCCTCTTTCCCTCTCCCTCTCCCTCTCTTTCCTCCCCCTTCCTCCTTCCTAGTAGGACTAGGAGAGGATGAATCGTACTCCTACTAGGAGGAGGATTCCTCCTCTCCTTGGACGCCAATAGGGCCGGCCGGCCTCCCCCCTTGCTCCTTTATATACGGGGGCAGGGGGCACCCTAGAACACACAAGTTGATTGTTCCAAGCCGTGTGCGGTGCCCCCCTCCACCATAATCCACATCGGTCATATCGTAGCGGTGCTTAGGCGAAGCCCTTTTCCGGTAGCAACATCATCACCGTCATCACGCCGTCGTGTTGACGAAGCTCTCCCTCGAAGCTCTACTGGATCATGAGTTCGCGGGACGTCACCGAGCCGAACGTGTGTAGATCGCGGAGGTGTCGTACCTTCGGTGCTGGGATCGGTCTATTGTGAAGACGTACGACTACATCAACCGTGTTGTCATAACGCTTCCGCTTACGGTCTACAAGGGTACGTAGACAACACTCTTCCCTATCATTGCTATGCATCACCATGATCTTGCGTGTGCGTAGGATTTTTTTTGAAATTACTACGTTCCCCAACGTATGGTTGCTTGTTGGTTACAATCAAACCGGATGAAGGGTGCTATTTTGGCGGTGTTTATGCCTCCCGCCTAGGTAAACATTTTGCGAGCCCTATTAGGCATGATGAAAAGGAGGAGATGCGGCTACCCAAAAAATATTTACACTACGCCAGTGTGGTAGCACATCACTTTATTAACAATGAGGATAAGAGCCAACGACTGCGCTATAACTTAGTATTCAGTTAGGGTACCTTTGAGATCATTATTTTGCCTGCACCTTCTTTGTTCGATATTCGTTCAGCAAGGTACATTATTATGCCCGAGGACATCTATGCGCACTGGGAACTAACACAACCCCTAGTACCCGAGCCAATGCCAACACCTGCTCTATATCAGGAGTCTGCGTACGAGTGGGAGCCACAGGAGTTCGCCAACCAGTGGAACCCTCAGGACCCTCCACAGTATCCAGGAGAGGGATACTTCAAGCTGTGGCCATAGACCAACTTAGGCCAAAAGCTTAAGCTTGGGGGGAGTACGTATTTCTCACCGACATTACATTCATGTTCACACATTCATTCTAGTTGTCGGTGTTCATCCGTTTCCATTGTATAATCCATGTTAGTTTATTTTTCTTGCTTTCTTCTTATGTGTTTTAAAAACTTGATAAAATCCAAAAATATTTCTCGCTTCTTTTTTGTTTTTCTTTGTACTTTAATTAGTTGTAATATTAGAAGAAAACCCCAAAATATTTCTGTTCTTCTTATTGCTTGTTGGGAGCTTTCCCGTGTAAATTGTTTTTCTTGTTTTCGTTTTACTTTCTTCAGAAAAACAAAAACACCAAAAATATTTCAGTGTGTTTCTTTGAAATTCTTTTCTTTTCTTTAAGTCGCCAGGAGAAGACCATGATGAAAATGTTGAGTGGCTGTCATATGCATTATTGTTGATCTAACAAAGAGCCCATATTACCTTGTCTTCTCCTTTGAATAAATGTTTCCAGATTCTAGCTTAGTCCAATGCACATGCACTATTATTATTATCCATAGCATTCGACCGTGCAAGTGAAAGGCAATAATGGCGATATCTGATGAAATGATTGAGATGAGGAAAAGCTGGTATGAACTCGACCTATTTTGTTTTTGTAAATATGATTAGCTCATCGTTCTTGATTCAGCCTATTATGAATAAACATGTTTGCAATGGCAATTAGAGATCATAGTTGCTCATGCCATGCTTAATTAGCTAGGAGTGGACAATGGTTTATCTTGTGTGCCAACATGCATTTAAAATGGTTATGATGTAGTATGATAGGATGGTATCTTCTTGTGAATGATTCAAGTGGCTTGACTTGGCACATGTTCACACATGTAGTTGAATCAAAAACAACATAGCCTCCATGATATTTATGTTCATGGTGATTTATATCCTACTCATGCTTGTATCCAATGTTGATTAACCTCAATGCATGTTTATGACCGTTGTCGCTCTCTAGTTGGTCGCTCCTTAATCCTTTTGCTAGCCTTCACTTGTACTAAGCGGGAATACTGTTTGTGCATCCACTTCATTAAACCCAAAGTTGTTCCATATGAGTCCACCATACCTACCTATATGCGATATTTACCTGCCATTCCAAGTAAGTTTGCATGTGCCAAACTGTAAACCTTCAAATAATAATCTGTTTTGTATACCCGAATCACTCATGTAGCGACTAGGGGCTGTCAGTATCTTCCATGCTAGGTGGGTTATTCTCATGATGAGTGTTTATTCACTTGTCATTCACGAGAAAGTGGCTGTTAATCGGGATGCTCAGCTCCATGCTCAAAATCAAATCAAAATATAATAATAAAACAAAACTCCCCTAGAACTATTGTTGGTATGGACGGTACTCGTGAATTCGGCGAGCCGTGGAGTGTGTTTGTTGGTGGAGCGGGAGTAATTTTTTACCATTCTGTTTGGGAACCGCCTAGAATGTGTCTAGCATGGAAGATAGTGAGATCTTTTGGTTGTTAAGTTGATAATGAAAGCATGCCTCTCAAAATTAATTTATCTCTATTTCAAAAGCTTCGAGCTCTGGCACCTCTTCAAATCCCCACTTCCCTCTGCGAAGGGCCTTTCTATTTACTTTTATTGTTGAGTCATCATCCTCTTATTAAAAGCACCAGCTGGAGAGCACTATTGTCATTTATATGCTTTGTATTTAATTGATGTTGAGTATGAGTGTGACTAGATCTTCTTTGCCATGAATTACAATGTCTAGCTAGTCCTTGATCTTCAGGGGTGCTCTACATTTATGTTTTCCAGTCTCATAAAGGGCTAGCGAGATACCATTTTGTCATATTTTATCATGATTGTTTTGAAAAAGTGTTGTCATCTGAGGTATCTTATTATTACTCGCTAGTTTGTTATGCCATTGATATGAGTAAATGTGAGACCTAAATGTTATTGTGAATATGGTTAGTTCATAATCTTTGTTGAAAACCTGAATATTGGCTAGACATATTTACAACAACAAGATCAAACAAGTTTGTAAAAGTTTTTCTTTGTCACTTTCAGTTTGTCAACTGAATTGCTTGAGGACAAGCAATGGCTTAAGCTTGGAGGAGTTGAGACGTCTCCATCGTACCTACGTTTCCAACTCTTTTCCCCTTGTTTTGGACTCTAATTTGCATGATTTGAATGGAACTAACCCGGTTTGACGCTGTTTTCAGCAGAATTGCCATGTGTTATTTTTGTGCAGAAATAAAAGTTCTCGGATTGACCTAAAAATTTACGGAGAATATTTCTGGAATATTATAAAAAATACTGTCGGAAAAATATACCAGAGGGGGGCCATAAGCCCAGGGGGCGCGCCCCTTGGCTTGTGGACACCCTGGATCATCTACAACCCTAACTCCAACTGTATATATACCTATTCATGGAGAAAAAACCCAGAGAGAAGGATTCATAGCATTTTACGATACGGAGCCGCTTCCACCTCGTGCTCTTCACTGGGAGGGCTGATCTAGAGTCTGTTCGGGGCTCCAGAGAGTGGAATCTGTCGCCGTCGCCATCGCCATCATCGCCCTTCCTCCATCACCAATTTCAAGATGCTCACTGCCCTGAGTGAGTAATTCCATCATAGGCTTGCTGGACGGTGATCGGTTGGATGGGATTTATCATGTAATTGAGTTAGTTTTGTTAGGGTTTGATCCCTAGTATCCACTATGTTCTGAATTGATATTGCTATGAGTTTGCTGTGCTTAATGCTTGTCACTAGGGCCCAAGTGCCATGATTTTAGATCTGAACCTATTATGTTTTCATGAATATATGTGTGTTCTTGATCCTATCTTGCAAGTTGTAGACACCTATTATGAGTTATGATCCGCATACCCCAAGGTGACAATAATCGGGATTCTTTCCGGTGATTAACGTAGTTTGAGGAGTTCATGTATTCACTAAGTGCTAATAATTTGTTCTGGTTCCCTATTAAAAGGAGGCCTTAATATCCCTTAGTTTCCATTAGGACCCCGTTGCCACGGGAGGGTAGGATAAAAGATTTCATGCAAGTTCTTTTCCATAAGCAAGTATGACTATATATGGAATACATGCCTACATTATATTGATGAATTGGAGCTAGTTCTGTGTCACCCTAGGTTATGACTGCCACATGATGAATATTATCCAACACAATTATCATTGCCGATCCAATGCCTACAAGCTTTTCACATATTGATCTTCGCTAAGTTACTTTCATTGCTACTGATGTTACAATCACTACAAAATTGCTACTGTTACTATTGCCACTGTTACAGTTACTATCATACTACTTTGCTACTAAATACTTTGTTGCATATATTAAGCCTTTCAGGTGTGGTTGAATTGATAACTCAGCTACTAACACTCACGAATATTCTTTGGCTCTCCTTGTGTTGAATCAATAAATTTGGGTTGAATACTCTACCCTTGAAAACTATTGCGATCCCCTATACTTGTGGGTTATCATAAGCCTACACCATCAACGAGGGAAGCTTGGAAGCGACGACGGAAGAAGACGGTGCAACGGACAAAATGGTGCAAATTTGCGCTACCAGCCTATCTGGTCGCCCAACCGGTCTGTCTGTGCGTCTAGAGAGCAGTTTTGGACTGTGCAAAAATTGAATTTCCGGACAGTCCGGTAGTACAATTTTTGATGCCCAAAAGTTTTTGTTGCCACCGGACTGTCCGATCCCCGTACCGGGCTGTCCAATAGTGCATTTGTGGCATGATTTGGGCAAGGCCCATGTACTTTTACCCTTTCTCCCTCACTTACCCCTTCCTTGCCTTGGACCTATATATATCCCTCCTTCTTGATGCGGAGCATCCCAAGGTCATCCCCATGGACCTACCATCGCCTCACCAAGTGCCTAGCGGACCCATGACACGAGCACGTGCAAGAGCTCTTGAAACCGAGGTGACATCTCTCCTCTCACATTTCCACTTTGATGCACATGAGACATGGCTACTACCTCATACAGACACTTTGTGCATACTCAGGTATCATGGAGAAGCTAAGGAGCAAGGAGAAGAAGAAGAGGAAGATGGACGTGAAGACGGAGAATAAGAAGTGATGAAGAAGAAGCTACAGGCTCCGGACGTCCGCTCGCCATCGGACGTCCAACGATCTCCAGGCTCCTGACGTCCGACCCTCTCCGGACGACCGACACCACCACACCCGAGCCAAATCTATGGGTTTCCGGAATCCAATGGACGACCGACGCCCGGATGTCCAACCCCGACCGAACGTCTGACCGAAGACCACCCGAGCCGAATCTACGGACGTCCGACAGGCACCAGACATTCGGACCCTCGCGAGCCTTTGGACGACCGGTGACTCCCGGACGTCCGACGCCTGTGTGCTGTTTCATGATGGGCCGCAACCCATGTACCCCTTCGCCCCCCTCTTTTGCACTAAGACTATATATAGACCTCCTATTCCTTCTAGCTAGGGTTAGCAAAGGATTAGCTCATATTTTGTGTGAGAGCTTTGCTCATCCACTTGGTTACCTTCTCCTTGGAGATTCGAGCCTCCACCGAAGAAGATCCCCCAAGCGGATTCAAGACTCCTTTCTAGGGAAGAACTCAAGACCTCCTTTGGAGAAGAACCAGCTACCGTGTACCGTCTGTTGTTGAATTTGGATCTTGTATCTCCTATCGTGTTTCGAGGATCTAGCACTTGTGTAATCATTCTTGTTGGTTTGAGTGTCCCTCTTGTGTTTTCCCCGTGTTTACCCTCGTTTCCCTCCTCAAGTTCTTCGTGTTCATCACGGGATCCGCTCCTTTCATGAAAGATCGGCCGATTAGGGTTCTACCCTACATCATCTTGGTATCAAGAGCCTCGTTGATCACGATTTCGGAGCTTCCCCGTTGTGTTGCTAGCCTAGTTTTTGTTGTTTTTGTCCCAAATTCGAAAATTCCCCACAAAATAGCCCCATTTTTTGTGATTTGTTGGTGTGTTGAAATTTTGTTGGATTTGATCCGTGGATTTGCTTTGTTTTGAGTGGATCTAGATTTCCCCCCTTGTCTCCCCCCTTTTCATCCACAAAATCCTCCGGATTCGACGAATTTCCACATCTCCACCAGGAACCCTAGCTATTCATCCCGTGCCCAAAGTTCGCCCAGGCACCGGACGTCCGACCCCTACCGGATGTCCGACGACCGGACGACCGGCCCAGCCCGGACGTCCGACAAACCCTGACGAAACTGAATTTTTTCCAGTTAGTCACCACTACCGCCCCACATTTCCGCATACGCACTCCGACCACCTATACATCATCACCACTTCCGCATACCACCACCTTTGCTTACCCGTTTCATACTCTGACATGTGTTGCCACTTCGAGCTTTGAGAATTTGAGTTGCGGTTTCGTATCCTTTTGTGTTTCGGCTATCTAGGTACGGTTCAACATCAACATCACCGCCGCTCATCTTCGCCATGGACGCGTCATCAACAACGACCACCTCGACTACATCTTGGTAGTCGGTCCACCATTTTTACACCATACCGTAAGCAAGAATGGTAACCTCACCTTGGTATTGGACATATCACTCTTGCCATTACATTGATAGCCATCATAGCCTTACTCCTTTGCATTGCTTACCCATCGAGACTAGACTTTGAGTATTGCCGTCAACGAGACTTGTGCACATTAGTGATCATACTTCCCATAACATACATACATCATTGTTGCATATATTGGTATCATCTCGTGTCACAAAGTTGTCATCGCATACACAATTGCTATCTTGGTTCGCCAAGCATTGCATGAGAAAAGAGCTCAAACAACAAAGAGCCAACCAAGCTTTTAAGCAAAACGAAAGATAAGCAAAGAGCTTTTAAGCAAGAACCATAGCATCATACAACATTAAGATTGTCATACTCGATCATCTTGGATCATCGCATAGAAACACCTTGCATAGAGCATACTTGGGATAGAAGTCGTTGCATTTTTGTTTAGTAGGTTGTGCACAAGTCTTTGTATCCGCCTATTGTGCAATCATGCTAGCGTCTCTCTAGTGTTTTGCAACAAGAGCATTTGTGTGGATTCCACATTTTGGCTCATCCGTGGTTGCCCAACCCCACTTATCTCTTTGCATGTGTGTTTCCGTGTACACTACTTTGCTTGGTCTACTTGTTACATTGCATCTTGCGACTCTTTTCCAACATTATTGAAGCTCACTTACAATTGCATTAAATTTTGTGCCACCATCCTAACCAAGCTCCACCATAAGATTTTACTTGTGTAGTGTGAGAAACCGACAAGAATTGGTACCAATTGTGCTATTTCCTTGTCCACATTGGAGTGATAATTGATCCACTTTCAACTTCCGTCATGGTACATTTGGTATTCGTTCTTCTCTTTCTACCACTCACATTGTGTATCTTGGAATGATGGATAGGCCAAGTACTTCTACCAACCCACTCTTCATTGAGCACGATGACGACATGAACTCCTACGTCACCAAGAGTCACCTCTTTGGTGCACAACGTGCTTTGCATCAAGAGCAACAAGCAATGAGTGAACGCATCGACAACCTCGCCGCCGACTTGCGACTCTCCGACATCGAACACTCTACGCCGTGCCGCGCGCAATGATCGTCAAGCGAGCCTCAATCCTCTACGCGACACCGACTCTCAAGAGTGCCGACAACGTCAAACCCAAGAGGCCTTTGCGCTAGCACGAGAATGGCAACGTCAACGCCAACATGAAGAGGAAGAGTGCGCACGTCTACACCAAGATGCACAAGATGCCGAGGCAAAACGCCAAGAACAACTCTGTGAAGCTCAAGCACTTGAGGTGCAACAAGCCCTCCAAGATTCAAGTCGAGCCGTAGCCAACCGAGGCCGACAAGCTCGTGAACATGAAGAAGCACTTCACGAAGAAGTTCAAGACGAAGATCTCAAGCTCGCGTGCATCGTCAACTTCCTCAAGTTCCTCCTCGAGCTCGACAAGCTCCTCCACAAGCTCGCTAACAATATCAAGTTCATCAAGAGCATGACGACAATGAAAATCCGCCACGACAAGAGCAACATGAGTTTGACAACCCTCCTCACCAAGAGAAACACGATCTTGACAATCATCTACAACACGGGCGTCATCATCCCCGACCCCAACACAATGAAGAGCACCACTACAGAAAGCTCAAGTTCACCATACCCAAGTTCAACGGAAGCAATGATCCTGAAGAAAACCTTTCATGGGCATTGAAGGTCGACAAAATCTTTTGCTTGCACAACTATGACAAAGAGAAGAAGATCGCGATGGCATCCCTTGAGTTCCAAGACTATGTCCTCATTTGGTGGGAACAAGTTATCGAGCGCCGAGAGGCAAGAGGTGAACCACCCATCACTACTTGGGAGCAAATGAAGGATGTCATGAGAGCATGATTTTTGCCTACCTACTACAACCGCGACCTCTTCAAGAAACTCCAACTACTCAAGCAAGGAACCAAGAGTGTTGAAGAGTACTACAAGGAGATGGAGATTGCCATGATACGAGCCAATGTCACGGAAGATGATGAGCAAACAATGGCATGTTTCTTGAATGGGCTCAACCATCCTATCAAGAAGATCGCCGACTTCCAAGCATACTCGAACCTCATCGAGCTAGTGCATCAAGCTACCAAAGCGGAACGTCAAGTGCAAGACGATTACAAGTATGCAAAGTTCTCATCCAAGTCATATGGCTTCTCCAACACCCAAGCTTCAACGACTCCAACTCCGTCTACCAAGCCTTCTACTAGGAACATAGACAAGTCGAGTTCCAAGAAAGCTTCATCAACTCCAAGTCATCCTCCTACTACAAGCAACTTCAAGCCGAGAGCTTCATCATCATCAACCCCCATCGATGAGACCGTCAAGACAAGTTCCTTTAAATGCTTCACATGCGGAGCCGAGGCCACAAGTCCTATGAGTGCACCAACAAGCGGACCATGATCCTCAATGATGACGGCACCTACGACTCGATGAGTGAAGGAGAAATGGACACTCTTGAGAAAGTCGCCATGCACCGGCAAGTGAACGATGAAGAGGAACAAGTCTTTTGCGATGAAGATTCAAGTCCTGCTCTTGTTGTCTCCAAGGTCTTGACTCTCCAACATCACCAAGAAGAAGACCAAAGATGCCATATCTTTCACACCAAGGCCGACATCAATGGAAGATCTGTCAAGGTCATCATCGATGGAGGGAGTTGTCATAACCTCGCAAGTGAAGAACTTTTCTCCAAGCCCCAATTGCCCAAGACGAAGCACCCACATCCATACAAAGTGCTATGGCTTAGCGACTCTGGCACTATCCAAGTCGAGCATCGAGTACAAGTCTCCTTCAAAATTGGCGCCTACGAAGACACTTCGGAGTGCGACGTCGTTCCAATGACCGCTTGCCACCTTCTCCTTGGATGCCCATGGAAATTTGATAGAGGAGTCATCCACAATGGTTGAATGAACCACTACATCTTCAAGATGAAGGGCAATGAGTACGTACTTCGTCCCATGTCTCCAAGCCAAGTGATCACTGACAAGCAAGCCACCCATCGCGGGGAGAATAGTGAGAGAGCTAGCCACCAAAAAGAGAGTGAGCGCCACATGCCCAAATCGAGTGCCTCCACGATGAGCGACAAAAAGAACTTAATCCTATTTGCCACCAAAAGTGAGATAAGAGGAGTGTGTGAGTACCCATCTAGTGTCCTACACTACGTCCTTTTGTGCAAGGACAATGCACCACAAGCTAACACCTCTCACACTCTTCCTCTAGTGTTGTCTTCTCTTCTACGGGAATTTCACGATGTTTTCCCCGACGAGCTACCTCCGGGACTACCTCCACTACGAGGCATTGAGCACCGCATCGACCTCATCCCCGGAGCACCTCTGAACAAAGCTCCCTACCGCGTCAACCCCGAAGAAACCAAAGAAATACAAAGGCAAGTAAAGCATCTCATAGACCATGGACATGTGCGTGAAAGTTTGAGCCCTTGTGCCGTCCCGGTCATTCTTGTGCCAAAACGAGACGGTACCTTTCGCATATGCTCCAATTGTAGACCTATAAATGCTATCACCGTTCGTTACAGGTATCCCATTCCACGCTTTGATGATATGCTTGATGAACTTAGTGGTGCCACTATCTTTTCAAAAATTGAACTTAAAAGTGGTTACTATCAAATCCGCATACAAGACGGTGATGAATGGAAAACCGCTTTCAAAACCAAGTTTGGCTTGTATGAGTGGTTAGTCATGCCTATGGGTCTATCGGAAGCACCGGGTACTTTTATGCGCCTTATGAATCATGTCTTCCACCCTTACATTGGTGTGTTTGTTGTGGTCTACTTTGATGATATCCTTGTTTTCAGCAAGTCTCTCAAAGATCATGTCACCCATGTCCGAACCTTTTATAAACTCTTCGAAAAGAGCGTCTCTATGCTAATATAGAGAAATGCCTTTTTGGCGTTGACAAGCTCGTTTTCTTGGGTTTTGTTGTATCTTCTAAGGGTGTTCATGTTGATGAGTCCAAGATCAATGCTATTAAGACTTGGCCACAACCAACCAATTTGCAATAAGTGCATAGCTTACTTCACCTTGCGGTTTCTATCGTTGCTTTGTGAAAGATTTTAGAACCATTGCTTCGCCTTTGCATGCCTTGAGCAAGAAGAATGCACCTTTTGTTTGGGGACCATCCCAAGATACTGAGCTTAAGAATTTGCTTACTCATGCTCCCGTGCTTGCATTACCAAACATTGACAAACCCTTTCTCATTCATTGCGATGCTAGCGGTAATGGCATAGGAGGTGTGTTAACGCAAGAGAAGCACCCCATAGCTTACTTTAGTGAGAAACTCTCTGGCGCGCAACTTAATTACCCCATATATGACAAAGAGCTCTATGCTTTAGTCCGCGTTTTGCATGAATGTGAACACTATCTTCACCCTCATGAATTTATCATTCATACCAATCATGAAACGCTCAAGTACCGTAAGGGCCAAACCAAGTTGACCAAGCGTCATGCTAAATGGAGTGAATTTATTGAGTCTTTTCCTTATGTCATCAAGTACATTAAGGGTAAGTAAAACAAAGTGGTGGATTCCCTTTCCCGCATATGCATGATTGTTACTCAACTTGAATTGGATGTCATTGGTTTTGAGCATATAAAATACTTGTTTGAGCATGACCCTAATTTTGCTACTCCTTATGCTAAGTGTTTGACGCACACCTCTTGGGAACGCTATTACATCAAAGATGGATATCTTATGAGAGCTAACAAACTTTGCATCCCTGAGTCTTCTCTTCGTTTGTTGCTTTTGCAGGAATCTCATGGAGGAGGCTTAATGGGACATTTTGGACGTGACAAGACGTTCGCTACGCTCTCAAAGAACTACTATTGGCCCAAGATGTTTCGTGACGTTAACCGATTCACCAACCGATGCTCGACATGTCGCAAAGCTAAGTCTAAAGCTCAATCCCATGGCCTTTATATGCCTCTACCAATTCCATATCAACCATGGGAAGACATTAGCATGGACTTTGTACTTGGTTTGCCTAGGACTAGAAATGGGAAGGATTCGGTATTTGTCGCTGTGGACTGTTTCCCAAAAATGGCACAGTGCATTCCTTGCAACAAGATAGATGATGCTTCACATGTTGCTATTCTCTTTTGTAGGGAAATATTGCATCTACATGGAGTCCCAAAGACGATTGTCTTGGACCGCGACGTCAAGTTCCTTAGTTACTTTTGGAATACCCTATGCGCCAAGCTCGGCATCAAGCTACTATTCTCCACGGCGTATCATCCACAAACCGACGACCAAACGAAAGTTACCAACCGCACACTCTCTACTCTACTTTGCGTACTCATCAAGAAGAACATCAAGGAGTGGCAGGAGTGCCTACCTATCGCCAAGTTCACCTACAACCGAGCAAGACACTCAACAACTGGAAAGTCCCCCTTCGAGGTCGTCTACGGATTCAACCCTTTGTCCCCATTGGACATTCTCCCTCTACCACTCCAAGAGCGCAGCAATTTGGACGCAAGTGCACGTGTTACTCATCTCAAGAAGGTGCATGAAGATACAAGACATACTATCGAGCGCCAAGTACAACGACTTGCGACCAAGCTCAACATCAACAAGCACGCCATGGTCTTCAACATTGGAGATCTCGTGTGCCTACATCTTTGCAAGGACCGCTTTCCACAAGAATGCAAGTCCAAGCTTCGACCACGAGCGGATGTACCCTTCAAGGTTCTTGCACGCTACAACGACAACGCCTACAAGATCGACATTCCACGCGACAAGTACTCCGTGAGCGACATCTTCAACGTCAAAGATCTCTCTCCCTACCATGGTGATGAAAAATTTGATCCGAGGACGGATATTCCCCAAGGGAGGGGAGATGATGCGAAGCATTCCAAGGCCATCCCCATGGACCCAACTACATCTCCTACGACACCTGTTGGACCCATGACACGAGCATGTGCAAGAGCTCTTGAAACCAAGGTGACATTTCTCCTCTCACATTTCCACTTTAATGCACATGAGACATGGCTACTACCTCATATGGACACTCTGTGCATGCTCAGGTATCATGGAGAAGATAAGGAGCAAGGAGAAGAGGAAGAGGAAGATGGACGTGAAGACAGAGAAGAAGTAGTGATGAAGAGGAAGCTACAGGCTCCGGATGACCGGCCAGGACCGGACGTCCGACGATCTCCAGGCTCCGGACGTTCGACCCAGACCAGACGACCGCCGCCACCGCACTCGAGCCAAATCTACGGATTTCCGGAACCCAGTGGACGACCGACGCCTGGACGTCTGACCCCGACCGGACGTTCGACAGAAGACCACCCGAGCCGAATCTACGGACGTCCGACAGGCACCGGACGTCCGGACCCTCGCGAGCCTCCGGACGACCGGTGAATCCCGGATGTCCGACGCCTATGTGCTGTTTCGTGTTGGGCCACAGCCCATGTACCCCTTCGCCCCCCTCTTTTGCACTAAGACTATATATAGACCTCCTATTCCTTCTATCTAGGGTTAGCAAAGGATTAGCTCATATTTCGTGTGAGAGCTTTGCTCATCCACTTGGTTACCTTCTCCTCGGAGATTCGAGCCTCCTACGGAGAAGATCCCCCAAGCGGATTTAAGACCTCTTTTAGGGAAGAACTCAAAACCTCCTCATGGAGAAGACCAGTTACCGTGTATCGTTCGTTGTTGACTTTGGATCTTGTATCTCCTATTGTGTTTCGAGGATCTAGCACTTGTGTAATCATTGTTGTTGGTTTGACTGTCTGTCTCGTGTGTTTTCCCCGCGTTTACCCTCGTGTTCTTCGTGTTCATCGTGGGATCCGCTCCTTTCGTGAAAGATCGGCCGCTTAGGGTTATACCCTACATCAGGAATCATCCACAACGGTCGAATGAACCACTACATCTTCAAGATGAAGGGCAAGAAGTACGTACTTCGTCCCATGTCTCCAAGCCAAGTGATCGCCGACAAGCAAGCCACACATAGTGGAGAGAATAGTGAGAGAGCGGGCCACCAAAAAGAGAGTGAACGCCACAAGCCCAAATCGAGCGCCTCCACGATGAGCGACAAAAAGAACTTAATCCTATTTGCCACCAAAAGTGAGATAAGAGGAGTGTGTGAGAACCCATCTAGTGTCCTACACTATGTCCTTTTGTGCAAGGATAATGCACCACAAGCTAACACCTCTCAGAGTCTTCCTCTAGTGTTGTCTTCTCTTTTGCAGGAATTTCATGATGTTTTCGCCGACGAGCTACCTCCGGGACTACCTCCACTACAAGGCATTGAGCACCGCATCGACCTCATCCCGGGAGCACCGCTTCCGAACAAAGCTCCCTACCGCGTCAACCCCGAAGAAACCAAAGAAATACAAAGGCAAGTAAAGCATCTCATAGACCATGGAAATGTGAGTGAAAGTTTGAGCCCTTGTGCCGTTCCGGTCATTCTTGTGCCAAAACGAGACGGTAGCTTTCGCATGTGCTCCGATTGTAGACCTATCAATGCTATCACCGTTCGTTATAGGTATCCCGTTCCACGCCTTGATGATATTCTTGATGAACGTAGTGCTGCCACTATCTTTTCAAAAATCAATCTTAAAAGTGGTTACTATCAAATCCACATACAAGAGGGTGATGAATGGAAAACCGCTTTCAAAACCAAGTTTGGGTTGTATGAGTGGTTAGTCATGCCTATGGGTCTATCGGAAGCACCGGGTACTTTTATGCGTCTTATGAATCATGTCTTTCGTCCTTATATTGGTGTGTTTGTTGTGGTCTACTTTGATGATATCCTTGTTTTTAGCAGGTCTGTCAAAGAGCATGTCACCCATGTCCGAACCGTTTTACAAACTCTTCGAAAATAGCATCTCTATGCTAATATGGAGAAATGCCTTTTTGGCGTTGACAAGCTCATTTACTTGGGTTTTGTTGTCTCTTATAAGGGTGTTCATGTTGATGATTCCAAGATCAATGCAGGAATCTCGTGGAGGAGGCTTAATGGGACATTTTGGATGTGACAAGACGTTCGCTACGCTATCAAAGAACTACTATTGGCCCAAGATGTTTCGTGACATCAACCGCTTCACCAAACGATGCTCTACATGTCTCAAAGCTAAGTCCAAATCTCAATCCCATGGCCTTTATATGCCTCTACCAATTCCATATCAACCATGGGAATACATTAGCATGGACTTTGTACTTGGTTTGCCTAGGACTAGAAATGGGAAGGATTCGGTATTTGTCGTTGTGGACCGTTTCTCAAAAATGGCACATTTCATTCCTTGAAACAAGATAGACGATGCTTCACATGTTGCTACTCTCTTTTGTAGGGAAATATTGCGTCTACACGGAGTGCCAAAGATGATCGTCTCGGACCGCGACGTCAAGTTCCTTAGCTACTTTTGGAAGACCCTATGCACCAAGCTCGGAATCAAGCTACTCTTCTCCACGGTGTATCATCCACAAACCAGCGGCCAAACGGAAGTTACCAACCGCACACTCTCCGCTCTACTTCGAGTACTCATCAAGAAGAACATCAAGGAGTGGGAGGAGTGCCTACCTATCGCCGAGTTCGCCTACAACCGAGCAAGACACTGAACAACCGGCAAATCCCCCTTCGAGGTCGTCTACGAATTCAACCCTTTGTCCCCATGGGACATTCTCCCTCTACCACTCCAGGAGCGCATCAATTTGGACGCAAGTGCACGTGTGACTCATCACAAGAAGGTGCATGAAGATACAAGACATACTATCGCGCTCCAAGTACAATGACTTGCGACCAAGCTCAACATCAACAAGCACCCCATGGTCTTCAACATTGGTGATCTCATGTGGCTACACCTTTGCAAGGGCCGCTTTCCCCAAGAACGCAAGTCCAAGCTTCGACCACAAGCGGATGGACCCTTCAAGGTGCTTGCATGCTACAACGATAATGCCTACAAGATCGACATTCCATGCGACAAGTACTCCGTGAGTGACATCTTCAATGTCAAATATCTCTCTCCCTACCATGGTGATGAAGAATTTGATCCGAGGACGGATCTTCCCCAAGGGAGGGGAGATGATGCGGAGCATCCCAAGGTCATCCCCATGGACCTACCATTGCCTCACCAAGTGCCTAGCGAACCCATGACACGAGCACGTGCAAGAGCTCTTGAAACCGAGGTGACATCTCTCGTCTCACATTTCCACTTTGATGCACATGAGACATGGCTACTACCTCATACGAACACTTTGTGCATATTCAGGTATCATGGAGAAGCTAAGGAGCAAGGAGAAGAAGAAGAGGAAGATGGCCGTGAAGATGGAGAAGAAGAAGTGATGAAGAAGAAGCTACAGGCTCCGGACGTCCGCTCGCCACTGGACGTCTGACGATCTCCAGGCTCCGGACGTCCGGCCCTCTCCGGATGACCGAAGCCACCACACCGAGCCAAATCTATGGATTTCCGGAATCCAATAGACGATCGACGCCCGGACGTCTGACCCCAACCGGACGTTCGAGCGAAGACCACCCGAGCCGAATCTATGGACGTCCGACAGGCACCGGACGTCCGGACCCTCGCGAGCCTCCGGACGACCAGTGACTCCCGGACGTTCGATGCCTGTGTGTTGTTTCGTGATGGGCCGCAGCCCATGTACCCCTTTGCCCCCTCTTTTGCACTAAGACTATATATAGACCTCATATTCCTTCTAGCTAGGGTTAGCAAAGGATTAGTTCATATTTTGTGTGAGAGCTTTGCTTATCCACTTGGTTACCTTCTCCTCAGAGATTCGAGCCTCCACCGGAGAAGATCCCCCAAGAGGATTCAAGACCCCTTTCTAGGGAAGAACTCAAGTCCTCCTTTGGAGAAGAACCGGCTACCGTGTACCGTCTGTTGTTGACTTTGGATCTTGTATCTCCTATCGTGTTTCGAGGATCTAGCACTTGTGTAATCATTCTTGTTGGTTTGAGTGTCCCTCTTTTGTTTTCCCCGTGTTTACCCTCGTTTCCCTCCTCGTGTTCTTTGTCTTCATCGTGGGATCCGCTCCTTTCGTGAAAGATCGGCCGATTAGGGTTCTACCCTACATCACTTCTCCTCCGTTTTAGGGGTAGCTAAGATTAGTTCTCATATCATAGAGGTTATGTGACGCCCCCGATTTGACCGTACACTAATCATACACGCAAACATGTACCATCAAGATCAGGGACTCAAGGGAAAATATCACAACACAACTCTACAAATAAGATAAGTCATACAAGCATCATATTACAAGCCAGGGGCCTCGAGGGCTCGAATACAAGAGCTCGATCATAGACAAGTCAGCGGAAGCAACAATATCTGAGTACAAACATAAGTTAAACAAGTTTGCCTTAAGAAGGCTAGCACAAACTGGGATACAGATCGAAAGAGGCGCAGGGCCTCCTGCCTGGGATCCTTCTAAACTACTCCTGGTCATCGTCAGTGGGCTGCACGTAGTAGTAGGCACCTCCCGAGTAGTAGTAGTCGTCGTTGATGGTGGCGTCTGGCTCATGGGCTCCAACGTCTGGTCGCAGCAATCGGGTATAGAGAGGGGGAAAAGAGGGGGCAAAGCAACCGTGAGTACTCATCCAAAGTACTCGCAAACAAGGAGCTACACTACGTATGTATGCATTGGTATCAAATGGAATAAGGGTATCATATGTGGACTGAACTGCAGAATGCCGGAATAAGAGGGGGATAGCTAGTCCTATCGAAGACTACGCTTTTGGTAACCTCCATCTTGCAACAGGAGAAGAGAGTAGATGGTAAGTTCACCAAGTAGCATCGCATATCATAATCCTAACCGATGATCCTCCCTTCGTCGCCTTGTGAGAGAGCGATCACCGGTTGTATCTGGCACTTGGAAGGGTGTGTTTTATTAAGTATCCGGTTCTAGTTGTCAAAAGGTCAAGGTACAACTCCAAGTCGTCCTGTTACCAAAGATCACGGCTATTTGAGTAGATCAACTTCCCTGCAGGGGTGCACCACATAACCCAACACGCTCGATCCCATTTGGCCGGACACACTTTCTTGGGTCATGCCCGGCCTCGGAAGATCAACACGTCGCAGCCCTATCTAGGCACAACAGAGAGGTCAGCACGCCAGTCTAAATCCTATGGCGCAGGGGTCTGGGCCCATCGCCCATTGCACACCTGCACGTTGCGAGGGCGACCGGAGAGCAGACCTAGCAACCTCCATTACAAAGGAAGTTGCGTTACACGGTCCAACCCGGCGCGCGCCGCTCAGTCGCTGACATCACGAAGGCTTCGGCTGATACCACGACGTCGAATGCCCATAACTGTCCCTGCGTAGATGGTTAGTGCGTATAAGCCAGTGGCCAGACTCAGATCAAATACCAAGATCTCATTAAACGTGTTATCTTGAAATAACCGCGAACGCCGACCAGGGTCAGGCCCACCTCTATCCTAGGTGGTCTCAACCTGCCCTGTCGCTTCGCCACAAAGATCCACACAGAGGGCCGTCGGAAAAGTATGTCCTTCCAGCCCCCAATTCGTGAATCAACCGCGGGTACTCCTCGAGGCAACCCGACTTTAGTCATCACATGTATCATGTATAAAGTATATAGTATATACCCGTGATCACCTCCCGAGTGATCACGGCCCGATAGTATAGCATGGAAGACGGACAAGAATGTAGGGACACTGATGATAAACTAGCATCCTATACTAAGCATTAGGATTGCAGGTAAAGGTAACAACAGTAGTAGCAAGGACATGTTATGCATCAGGATAGGATTAACGGAAAGCAGTAACATGCTACACTACTCTAATGCAAGAAGTAGAGAGAAGAGTAGGCGATATCTGGTGATCAAAGGGGGGGGCTTGCCTGGTTGCTCTGGCAATGAGGGGTCGTCAACACCGTAGTCGATCGGGAGTACCGGCAGCGGTCTCGGGGTCTACCGGAAAGAAGTAACGGAGTGGGAACACAATAAATAACAGAGCAAACAAAGCAACACAAAGCATAACAAGGCAATGCACGGTGTTAGGGGTGACCTAACGCAGTATGAGGTGATACCGGTGAAGGGGGGAAACATCCGGGAAACTATCCGTGATGTTTCGCTTTTTCGGACAGATGAATCGGAGGGGGAAAGTTGCGTGTTCGCTATGCTAGGGATGCGTGGCGGATGAACGGGCTGCGTATCTAGATTCGTCTCGTCGTCCTGAGCAACTTTCATGTACAAAGTATTTTCATCTGAGTTACAATCTATTTTATATTAAATTTCAAAGTTTTAAACATTTTCTAAAATTATTATTTTATTTAATTCGAAATTCAAATAAATAGTAAATGCTATGTGTACACAGAGAAGTATACCCAGGGGTGTAATGTGTGGCTGACAATGGGCCAAGGTAAAAGTCAACAATGCACAGTCAGCAGTTGACTCAGTCAACTTTGACTGGTCAACACGGTCAAAGGGCCCGCATGTCAGGACTGGTGCTAAACTTTTTAACTAATTGGTTTTATTTAGCAAGTGGGACCCATATGTCAGTGGGACATGTGTTAAAATTATTTTAGTTAAATAATTTACCTAGTGGGGGCCCCATGTAATAGACTCAAAGTGGGGTGGGTTAGTACTAGAGGGGGCTTAGTCTCTAATCTAATCAGGGTCGGTCTCCATGGCAATTGCCCAGCCGATCACACACACACACGCGCACAGAATACCCATGGTGCTCTTGGCCATGGTCAAGGCCACGGTCAGCAATAGCAGCTACAACGAGAGCGGCAAGCAACAACAATAGGAAAGAGCATCAACTGCGGCAAGAGTAGCAGCAGCAAAGAGCAAGGCAGCAGCGGCAGCAGAACAACAATACAGCAGCGGCAGGTAGTAGAAAGAGGCAACATCAGTAGCAGGTAGCAGCAAGTGCGCGCACGCGCAGGCGGCACAACGGCATGACCTGGGCGAGGCAGTGTGTGCGGACGCGGCGAGTGGTGACAAGGTGCGACCGAACAAGGCTACGTGCGGTCAGAGCGCGGCAGGTCACGGGAGGCGCCGGAGCTCGACGATAACGAGTACGCGGCGTCGCCGCGGCGGTTGGAGCATGCTGTTTACAGTGGGTCGGCTGCAGCTCGAGGGTGAGGAAAAGGAGCATCTAGGAAGCAACTATAGGTCACTACAGGCACGACGGAAGACACGGTGAGGCTCAGAGAGCTCGGCAACTAGAGGCACGTCGTCCATGTCGACGACGAGATTCGGCGCTTGCGGGGAGCGGTGATACATCATGGAATCGACGGGGAAATTAGGGGGAATCGTCGAGGAGCTCACCGCAGGGCACAAGAAAGGCCGGTGGAAGGTGAGGAGCGGCAGACAGCGGCGAATTTGACGAGGAGGTCCGGCGGCGTCCGAGGAAGAAGATGAAGCGGGTGGCGGCGTTGGAGTTCTACGGCGTCGATCCGGTTGTGTAGAAGAAGTAGAGGAGTACGTCCGTCCTCCCGCACATCTTCTCAGGCGACAGCGAGCGCGCTGGCCGCGGCTACGACGATGTCCATGGCGGGTAGCCGCTCGGGCGCGAACAAAAACGATGATGGCGGCGCGAGAGGATGAGATGAGGGGTCTAGGGTTTGAGTACAGGGTCGAGGAGGGCCTTATAGAGCCGGGGTGGGGCTGGATGTTCGGCACGTGGCCATCCATGGCCGCGGACGACGACGCGGCGTCCACCCAGCCTCTGATGAACAGAGAGGTTGGGGACGAGCTCCAGGTGGGCTGGGCCTTGCCTGTTCACATCAAGGCCCAGGTGCATAGTAGATAAGTTTCTGTTTCCTTTCTTTTTATTTATTTCTATTTTCATTTTAATTTTCAATAGTAAAATAGTTTTATAAAATATAAAACTTGCACCTTAATTACTATTGCAATTTAGGCCAGAGCAACAATTAGTTTGGTACAATAATAAAAAAAGTTTCAAATTTTTTATTGTTTAAAAGCATTTAGTAATGGTTTTAGCCCCTGTTTTATTCATTTAAGGGCATTTATTCACTTTGTAAAAATATTGGTTCGCCATCGTAATTATCTATGAATTATTTTTCACATTTTAGTTTTGACATTTGAAAACCCATATTGTTTGACTTTATCTTAAAGTTAAAATTTGAATCGGTAAGAACCAACCTGGGACTAGCAACAGTAAAAGTGAAGACATGTCACCATTAGCATGGTATTACTGTAGCTTAATTATCCGGGCGTCACAGGTTAGCTCATGTATCTCCCCTTGCGGGATTTCTCTTGAGAGATAGAAGAATCCATTGGATCTCAAGGCCTCCTATGGAGAAGATCCCTTGTGGATTCCACACCTCCTAAGGGAGAAGGATCCCTCAAGTGAATCATCAAGACCCATCTCTCCTAGAGATTTAGATGAACTACCCTTGTATATTTATTTCCCTTGTTGTTCTTGGATCTTGATGTAACTCTTGTATTGCTTGTGATTTGAGGAGTACTTGGAGCGAATCTTGTCCAATAGAGTGTTTTCCCCTTTGGTTTCTCCATATTTATCCCTCATGTTCTTCGTGCTTCTCCCTGAATCCACCTCCAATTCGTGAACATCGGGCCACCTAGGGTTTTGCCTGACACCATCTTGGATCAGAGCAAAGTTTCCCATGAATTTGGATCCTATCCCCACTTTCTAGTCTTTAGTTTGAACTTTTCTCCCCTATGTTGAAAATTTCCACAAGAGAAAGCCCCAAAACATTTCTTGTGATTTGATGCTCTTGTGAGTTTTTGTTGATCTTGATCCATGGATCTAGTATTTGGCAAGTGGATCTACCACCCTTGGCGTCCCATAGGTCCAATTTTTCTTTTTCCATCAATTTTGAGCGCGAAATCATCCATTTCTGCCCAAAAATTTCAAGTTTGTGCCTTTCGAGCCCGCACCGGACTGTCCGGACCCCCATACCGGACTATCCGATTGCATTAGGAGAAAATAGCTCATTTTTTGGGATGTCCACTCCCCATACTGGACTTTTCACTCGATACAAATTTTTTTAGGATGAGGATCGGACTGTCCGCTCGGCAGGACCAGACTATCCGCTAGTTCAAAACTGCTTCGGCTGATTTCTTGTTTCGGCCATAACTAATTCATCCAGAGTCTGATTTTGACGTTCTTTAGATCATTTTGTAGCTATTGACATCCCTCATTCAACAAAAATACTTCAACCATAATTTGACTCCATAAATAATTCAAATTTTGGCATCTTTGCCTAGGCCCTCCATCATATCATCCACAATATCACTATAGTGTCCGCAACCTAACCCATTTTGTTACCCATTGCATTTGTGATTGCTTGAGTTGTGATTTGAGTCTCCTAAGGTGTTTCAACTACTTAGGGATGGTTACTTCATTAACCACCGGAATTGTATCGTTCCATCGACTACATCTACCACGAGCTTCCGCAATCAACGACGATCATCCATCCTTTGAGACCACCTTCAACCGAAAGCAAGGCCGGTTACCCCCATATTCGTGAAAGATTAAGGTATCCATTGCATCAAAAACTTTTCCTTCCTTGCTATTACACCTTGATAGCCCCACCATCCCTACGATTACCTGCATACCTATTGAGACTAGCTATTTGAGTATTGCCGGGATTTGCGGAAACTTGAGCACCATAGTGATACCATATCATAGTGTTGCATCATTTGATATATCATATAGTGCAATTGCTTTCTCCCATGCATATCTCGTGATACTTATCTCATGTGATTGGTTGAGGCTCAAAAAAGTTCTAGAAAAGAAGAGAAGAGCAAAAAACACAAAGAAAAGAAGCTTTTAAATAAGAAAGAAAGATCAAAGCTTATAAGCAAAGAGTGGAGCATAGAAAGAGATACTGGTGCATGAGGATACAAGGAATGGGAAATTTTTTGCTTGCATGAATAGGATTGGTGCCAAGTGGTGAATCGTGCCCAAACATGCAATCAAGCTAGCGTCTCTCCTTGTGTTTGTGGAACACGAGCTTAGTCTTCATCAGACAATTTTGTATTGCTCATCCCTATAGTTCCACAAGCCCCGTTATCCCACCGTGTGTGTTCTTAATTGCCCGCCTCTACATTATTGATCAATTGCTTTGCATTTTGAGTGCTTTGTATCGATTTCAACATTTAATATATCTTGGACTTCAATTTGCTTGATATTTTCTTCCACTACCCCCACCGAGCTCGACTATGAGCCATTTGTGTAGGTTTTGAGGATTTGAGAAGGTTTTTCACCAAGGACACTCTTTTCCTTGCATACATTGTTGTCTTTTGAGATCCATCTACAACTTCAGAAAGAGGTAACTTTGGTATGTTCATTCCATCTCTTTCTCACACCTTTGTGAGTGCTTCTATGGGTAGGGCGGTGATACATCTCCAACGTATATAGAATTTTTGATTGTTCCATGTTATTATAGTATCAATCGGATGTTTTATATACACTTATAAGCAATTATATATCATTTTGGGGGCTAACCTATTAGCTTAGTGCCCAGTGCCGGTTGTTGTTTTTTGCCTGTTTTTGGTTTTTCAGAATATCAGTACCAAACAAAATCCACATTCCATGATTTTTTTGGAGATTTTTTCCTAGACATAAGAGACCCTGGAAGTTTTGGGAGGGGACGAGAAGATGGAGCAGTGGCCCATGAGGCACCAGGGAATGCCCAGGGGGTTGTGGGGCCCACGTAGCTCCGTTTAACCTAACTCCACCTCTATAAATTCTCCAAAATCGACAAACGAACAGAGGAGTCCACGAAATACTTTTTCCGCCACCGCAAGTTCCTGTTCTCAAGAGATCCCATATGGAGGCCTTTTCCGGCACTCTGCTGGAGGGGGATTCGATCATGGAGGGGCTCTACATCATCCTTGCCGCCCTTTTGATGATGCGTGAGTAGTTTACCACAGACCTACGAGTCCATAGTTAGTAGCTAGATGACTTCTTCTCTCTATTTGATCTTCAACACAATGTTCTCCTCGATGTTCTTGGAGTTCTATCTGATGTAACCACTTTTTGCGGTGTGTCTATTGGGATCCGATGAATTGTGAGTTTATGATCAGATTGTCCATGAATATTATTTGAGTTTCCTATGAACTCTTTTATGCATGCTTGTTATAGCTTCGTATTTCTGTCCAATTTATTGATTTGGTTTGGCCAACTAGATTGATTTATCTTGCAATGGGAGAGGTCCTTCGTAATGGGTTCGATCTTGCGGTGCTCAATACTAGTGATAGAAGGGGGCATGACATGTATTGTATTGTTGCTATTAAGGGTAAAAGGACAGGGCTTATTCATGTGTGAGTTTACTTTGACTACATCATGTCATCTTGCTTAAGACGTTACTTAGTTCTTTATGAACTTAATACTCTAGATGCAGGCTGGATAGCTGTTGATGTGTGGAATAATAGTAGTAGATGTAGAATCATTTCGGTCTACTTGTATCAGATGTGATGCCTATATACATGATCATTTCCTTGGATATCGTCATGATTATTTGCTTTTTTGTTAATTGCCCAACAGTAATTTTTTTACCCACCATTTGCTATTTTCAAGAGAGAAGCCTCCAGTGAAAACTATGACCCCTAGGTCTACCTTTATCATATATTAAAAATCCTAAAAATACTTTGCTGCACTTTCACTTTATTTATTTTATTTTGTATTTTTGTTCGACCTATCTATCTATCTATCTATCTATCTATCTATCACCATACTATTTAATCTTGCAAATAACTGGCAAGGGATTGATAACCCCTCGTTCGTGTTGGGTGCGAGGATTTGTTATTTTTTGTGCAGGTGCTGCTAATGAGTTGTTGCGTGATTCTCCTACTGGATTGATAACCTTGGTTTCATAATTGAGGGAAATACTTATCTCTACCGTATTACATCATCCCCTCCTCTTCGAGGAAATCCCAATGCAGCTCACAAGTAGTAGGAAGAATTTCTGGCGCCGCTGCTAGGCAGACATCAACAACATCTATCAAGTACCTACACATAAACTTTCATCTCCTTGCATTTACATTATTTGCCATTTTCCTCTCATTTTCATCTCCCCCACTTCTAAAAAGTTTTATAAAAATACAAAAATATTTTTGTTTTCCTTTTTCTTGTTTGTTCCTTTGCTTGCATAGTTACGATGTCTCAAGAAAATACAATATTGTGTGCTTTTTCCAATACTAATAGTAATGATTTTATTATTAGTCCTATTGCTCCAACCGCCACTAGTGCGGAGTCTTGTGATATTAATGCCGCTTTGTTAAATCTTGTTATGAAAGAACAATTTTATGGTAGTTCGAATGGAGATGCCGCATCCAATCTAAACACTTCTGTTGAATTGTGTGACATGCAAAAGAAAAAAAAGTGGACAATGATATTGTGAAACTAAAATTATTTTTGTTCTCACTACGAGATCGTGCTAAAACTTGGTTTTCATCTCTGCCACGAAATAGTATTGATTCTTGGGATAAGTGTAAATATGCTTTTTTGCCAAGTATTTTCCTCCCGCAAAAAATATTTATCTTAGAAATCAGATTATGAATTTTAAGCAACTTGATCATGAACATGTTGCCCAATCTTGGGAAAGGATGAAATTGACGACAAGAAGTTGTCCTACTCATGGTTTAAGATTGTGGATGATCATACAAAACTCTTATGCAGGGTTGAACCTTATTTCTAGAAATCTTTTAGATTCCAGCATGGGAGGTAATTTTATGGAAATCACATTATGGGAAACCAAAACATTTCTTGATAATCTTATGGCAAATTATTCACAATGGCATACTGAAAGAACACCTACTAGTAAAAAAGTGAATTTTGTTGAAGAAATTAGTACTTTGAGTGATAAAGTAGATGCGTTTAGGAAATTGATTGCTAGTAAAATGCTCCCATTGATCTTAATGATGTGCCATTCTCTACTTTGATTGACCAAAATAATGACCCCGTAGATGTGAATTTTGTCTCAC
Organism: Triticum aestivum; assembly: GCF_018294505.1. NCBI lineage: Eukaryota > Viridiplantae > Streptophyta > Magnoliopsida > Poales > Poaceae > Triticum > Triticum aestivum. Next base: position 244,030,212 of record NC_057806.1, read on the forward strand.
GAAACAACATCAATAGTAATGCTTATAGAGGTAATTTTAATCCTAGGCCGTTTCCTGGATATCCCCCTAATAATTATGGCAATTCATATGGTTATTCTTATAATAATAATAGGATTCCCTATGATCTTTAAGTTAATAACAAAGAATTTATTAATGCTCAAAAAGTTTTCAACACTACGGTAGAAGAAAAAATGAGTAAAATTGATGATATGTCTAGAAGTATGGATATAATTGTTCGTGATGTGGAAAATCCGAAAGCTAAAATTTTGCCACCTAAGAGTTATATTAGTGAATCCACTAAAGGTCTTTTTCTCTTCATGGATGAAAGTAAAGAAAGAACCCTAGATTAAGGGCTAAGTGAGAATTCTTAGAAAAAGCGTTTCCATTGAATCTTTGTTCAGTAATATTAAACTTGAAGATTTTCGTAGTAACAGTGAAGATATTAAAATGATTGGTGTCTCTTCCATTGAATCTTTGTTCAGTAATATTAAACTTGATGAAAAGAGGACCGAAGAAGAGTTAACTTTACCTAGAAGGTGTCCCCATAATTCAGAGGGTGAAATCTCAAGGAAAAATTGATAAAAGTGGGTTTGGAGAGGTAAAATCTTTAAATAGTGATGTGCCCACTCTTTTGGATTACAAAGACTTTAATTATGATAGTTGTTCTTTAATTGAGTGTATTTCTCTGTTCCAATCTGTGCTAAATTCACCCAGTACTTATGAGCAAAATAAGGCTTTTAGTAAACATATCGTAGAAGCAATGATGGAAGCTTTAGAAGAAAAGCTAGAATTGGAGGTCTCAATACCTAGAAAATTACATGATGAGTGGGAAACTACCATTAAAGTTAAATTAAATATTATGAGTGCAATGCTTTATGTGATTTGGGTGCTAGCGTTTGCACAATACCAGAATCTCTATGTGATGTGCTAGGTTTTATCAATATGGATGAATGTTCTCTTAATTTGCACTCAGAGGATTCTACTATCAACAAACCTTTGGGTAGAATAAATGATCTTATTATTCTTGCAAATAGGAATTATGTACCCACTGATTTCATTGTGCTTGATATTGAATGCAATCCATCTTGCCCCATAATACTTGGTAGACCATTATGACGAAGTATAGGTGCCATTATTGATATGAAAGAAGGGAATATAAAATTTCAGTTTCCATTAAAGAAGGGTATGAACAACTTCCCTAGAAAGAAAATTAAGGCGCCATATGAATCAATCAAGAGGGCCACCTATGGAACTAAAAGCAAAGATGACAACACTTGAAACTATGCATTATGCCTAGCTAGAGGCGTAAAATGATAGCGCTAGTTGGGAGGCAACCCATTATTTATCTTTTAATTTTTGTTTCTTTTCTTTTTCTAAGAACACAATTATGCTAATGTTATCATTGTGTTTTTATGTTTAATTTAGTGTTTGTGCCAAGTAAAGACTTTGGGATGATTTGGAAGATAGTTGCTTTGATTCTGTGCAAAAACATGAACTTTTGCGTCCAGTAGCAGAATTGTTAAAATTTGTTGGAGCATGGTAAAATTCTGAATTTTTTACACATGATTGATATACAAATTTCTCACATTGTACTAATTGTGTCGTGGTGGGCGCACGACAGGTGCAAAATGATGGCTAAAGAGAGGGACATGCTCGAGGGCACCGGTGGGCTCTAGAGGCGAGGTCGGCATGAGCGAGCGTGGGACACAAGACATACCCAGGTCCGGGGCTCTCCAGAGAGATAACACCCCTAGTCCTGCCGAGAGTGGTTTATATGTAATGGTATAGAGTTGCTCCTAGAGCTGTTTGGGGGAGAAAGGAAGGCAGACCAAGGCTTAGGCTACTCCTTCTCCGTGAGTGTGTGTGTGTGTGTTATATGGGTGGATCGATTGTCTGTCTGCCTGTGTACATGGGAGGCTCCTAGGGGGTTTTATAGGTCAACCCCCCCCAGGGTTACAAGGGTAAAGTTACAAGGCCATGGGGCCGGGATGTCGGCGCCTGGGAAGCCGGTGCTAGGACCCGTCGGGTGCCACTATTCGTCGGGTTCTCCGGGCGCGGGCCCGTGCGCCAGAGGGCACTATTATCCGTCTTGTCGTGCGTCACGGAGTGGTTGGGCCGGCTCGGCTACAGTGGCGCACCACATGGTCACCATTGGCTTGCGACAGCGGGACGAGGGGCGCACTATTGCCATGCCGACCTTGGTCAGCGGAGTAGGTGGGCCACTGTAGCCACGCTCCTACCAGTCATCGAGGTTGGTGGGCCACTTAGGCCACGCTCATCCCCTCTACAGGGACTTGTTCCGTCGTACACCTTGGATGGGATGGGAGATGACCCGTGGCCGAGTTCAAGAAGGCGCCATGAGGCCGTCGGCTTATTGGAGAAGTCCTTGTTTGTCGGGTTCAGCCGGCATGCGCTAGCAGGCCTGGACATGTTGCGGTCTTGGCCAAGTACGAGCCGGATTGAGGGGCGATGCCGGCCCCGATGTCTTTGAAAAGGATCCGGGTTCTGTTGCCTGCCCGGGGTTCATCCCCCCGACAGTAGTCCGCGAAGCTGTGAAGTCTCACTGGCTTCAAGCAGTGGGGGCTTCACTGTTTTACCCCCTGAAGAGGCAGTAGATGTTGATGAAGCTTGCAACCGACAGGTCCGGCAACACCCACTAATGCGGAGCATCCTACGTACATCACCATGTCAAGAGTCCATTTGGCAAGTGGCACGTGCGACATCTACTTCTCATACCAAAAGGTGAATCTTCTCCTTTACACATGTTCACTTGACCTCTTCGAGGATGGTATACTACTTGACACCCCTCTCGTGTGCATGCATAGGTATTGTCGGAACTTCACAGATGACGAGGAGGAGTGCAAGCGCCAAGGAACACCTACACCATCCGCGAGGGAAGCATGGAAGAGAATACGAAAGAAGAAGGAGCTGCAAAGTCTACAGCGACTGGACGACCGGAAGCCGCCTGACGTTCGACCCTCTATAGCCGCCGGACGACCAACGAAGACCAGACGTCCGACAAGTCCCGGGCACCGGACGTCCAACGCTCACCGGAAATCCGGTTCCACCCATCCCGAAGCAAAATGACGGATGTCCGACGCCTTCCGGATGACCGGACCCCCGCGAGCGACCGGACGTCCGACCCTGCCTGTGCGCAGCCGGGCCTTTGGCCTTGTATCTCTCTCCCACTTACCCCTTCGTGGCTTAGACTATAATTAGACCTTCCCCTCATCCTTTCTAGGGTTAGCATTGTGTTAGCTCATTTGGGAGATAGAGCTTCGCTCATCCATATCAGATCTACTCCACGAGAGAGACCGCGGCCCCTCTACGGAGAAGATCCACCTTGGATTCAAGACCTCCTCACGGAGAAGATATCAAGACCTCCTCACGGAGAAGAACTGGTTACCCTATGTATCGTATTTGTTGGATTAGGATCATGTATCTCTTTGTGTTTCTAGGATCTAGCATATGTGTGACCATATCTTGTTGGTTTAGTGTTTCTCTCGTGTTTCCCCTCGTGATTCCCCTCGTTTCCCCCCTCGTGTTTTTCGTGTTCTTCACGGGATCCGCTCCTTTCATGAAAGATCGGCCGTATAGGGTTCCACCCGACATCATCTTGGTATCATGAGCCACGTTGATCACGACTTCGGAGCCTCCCCTTGTTGTTTTCTAGCCTAATTTTGTTGTGTTCTTCCCCAATTTCAAAAATCCCCACCAAAAATAGCCCCCAATGTTTTTTGTGATTTGTTGGTTTGACAAAGTTTTGTTGGATTTAATCCATGGATTTGCTTGCTTTCAAGTGGATCTAGCATCTCCCCAAGTTTCCCCACTTTCCATCCATGAAATCCCATCAATTTTGACCCCAAAACCCCCCTTTTCCGCCCAAAATCGCGTCCCTGCATCTCGCGTTGACCCCGACCCACCGGACGACCGACCTTTTCCGGACGTCCGGAGCCCATGGAACAACCGGACGTCGGACCTTTTCCGGACGACCAGAACCCGTAACCTGAGCCGAATTTACGGATTTCCGAGCCAGCCCGGATGTCCGGCCCCCGAACATCCGACCTTGTCCGGACGTCCGTAACCTGTAGTTTCAGATCTCGCTTGATTTTTGTTTCGGCCATAACTAATTCATCCGGAGTCCGATTTTCTCGTTCTTTAGCTCGTTGAAAAGCTATTGACATCCTCCTTCCCAAACAAACACCACCAACATCATTTGACTCCATAATTTTTTTGAAACTTTGGCATCTTTGCCTAGGGCTTCCACCACATCATCCGCTACACCACCACCGACTTCCGCAACCTAACAAATTTTGTCCCCCATACTATTAGTGGTTGCTTGAGGAGTGATTTGAGTCACCTAAGGTGTCTAGGCTACTTAGGGACGGTTGCTTCCATTTCCGCATAGGCTTAGCCCACCATACATTTCCACCACCTGCACTTAACCCAATTTTGTTTGTGTTGTGAGTTGTGTCTCCTAAGGTGTTTCGGCTACTTAGGGACCGTGCTTCCAACTCCGACACCATGTATAGTACACCACCATAACCTCCACTTCCGCATTGCCTACTCACATAACCCATCAAACCACCACCGCATTCCCGCTACCACCATTTGACATTTGAGATTTTGAGTTCGCGGTTTTTCCGTTTCCTAAGGTGTTTCGGCTACTTAGGGACGAGTCTCCATAATCTTGGTATCTCCATCAAGATCACCGCCACTCATCATCGCCAAGGACGATAACCTCCATATCATCTTGGTATCGTGGTATCCCTCCTTTGTATATTCCCTTGCCATTGCATTGATAACCCCTAGCCTATTTTGCGTCACTTGCCTATCGAGACTAGCCTTTGAGTATTGCCGGCAACGTTACTTGTGCACATTAGTTATCTACACCATACATTGCATACATACCATACCATATCGGTATCATCTTGGTATCATATCATCCTTTGTGCCACAAGTTTGTTCCCGCATATATACAATTGTTATCTTGGTTTGTGTATTGTGCAAAAGTGTCCATACAAAAAAAGAATAAGCTTTTAAGCAAAAGAAAAAGAGTGAACAAAGAAGCTTGTAAGAAAGTGCCATAGCATCATACCACATTGCACATAAGATTGTCATATCCGATCATCTTGGATCATACCATCGGAACATACATACATAGCATACTTGGGATAGAAAGTTCATACATTTTGCATCTTATAGGTTGTGCACAAGTGTTGTATCCGCCTATTGAGAAATCGTGCTAGCATCTTTCTTGAGTTGTGCAACACGAGCATTTTCCGTGGATTCCACATTTTGTGCCCATCCTTGGTTGCACGACCCCATTTATCTATTCGTGTGTGTGTTTCCGTGTGCCACATATTGCTACTGGTCTACTTGTTTCACTTGCGAATTTGTGAATCTTTTTCAACATTATTGAATCTTGCTAACATTTTACATCAAATTTTTGTGACACTATCCTCACTGAGCTCCACCATAAACCTTATTTGTGCAGGTGTGAGAACCGACAAGAATTGGTACCAATTGTGCTATTTCCTTGTCCACATTGGAGTGATCATTGATCCACTTTCAACTTCGGTCAAGGTCCATTTGGTATTCGTTCTTCTCTTTGTACCACTCACATTTTTCTCTTGGAGTGATGGATTGGCAAGGCATTTCATCTTCGGTCTAGAACAACAATGACGAGTTCGATGCCACGAACAACTCCAACGACGCCAAGATGCAAGCTCAAATGGAGGAGATCAAAGCCCTCATCAAGTCCTACAAGCGGTCTTCCTCATCTTCGAGAAGACGCTCAAGAGCACATGCCTCCGAGCTACCATCTCCGGCAAGATCACATCGGCAGCAACACCATCACCAACAAGGACTTGAAGGTCAATAGCTCAACACCAACAACCGCTCAACGACTTCACCGCCCCCTTGGCATCTTCGCCAAGCGACTTCAAGGCATCTTCGCCTACAGACACACGGCATCTTCGCCTAGAAGCACCTCAAGAGAAGCTCCCCAAGCTCAAGCCCACGACTTCCACGAGCTACTACAACCTCGACATCGACCACGTGAGTCCTTTCTATGGGACTCAAGAACCCGAGGAGTATCTCGAGTGGGAGCATTTGATGGATGACTACCTCAAGCTACATCAAGTTCCTCCCGAAGATCAAGTGAGTGCGCCATAAGGAACTTCCATGACTTCGCGTCCACATGGTGGATTCACGCACCTCCGGAGACCTACGACATGAGTTGGCCCAAGACGGAGAGAGCTTTGCGGTGAGAGTTCATGCCTCCAACCTACACGGAACAACTTCAACGCCAATTGGAGAATACCACCCAAGGATCCAAGTCCATCGATGAGTACTTCAAGGAGATGAAGAATGCCTTGCGACGAACTGGCATGGACGACCCCATTTCGATGAAGTTACACTTCATGATGGGATTGCACAACGTCATCTCCAAGACGATCTTCCTCGAGAACTACAAGTCCCTCGACGACAACTACATTGGTGCTCTCAAGGCGGAACAAGAACTCATGAAGGCCAAAGCTTCTCCACCCCGAGATCACTTCATGACGACCAAGCTGCATGAGAATGAGCATGAGTCTTGTACCACCATGATGTCCAAGCCCTACGAGCTCCAAGATGATGCTCCCAAGTTTGACTTCACCGCCATCCCTCTTTGTGGCATTGATGGTGCCGAGTCTACTTTGACTCTTTTTTAAGACGGTGCAGTGACGACTACGACTACGAAGCCATTTGAGGACCAAGCTTTGAAGGCGAGCGACATGGTGACGAGCAAGGATGATGCTTCCATCTTAGGAGGCGAGAGTGATGATGTGCCATCTTCGGCCTTCATCCACGACGACAACAACGAGATGGTTGAGCATTGGATTTTCCCTTTGACCACGGCGACATATGATGACTTGAGTGACTTTAGCCACCATATTGAGAGTGAGAGCGACTTCACCACTAGCCCGATATATGATGTGTTGCCACAATTCCCATGTGAGGAGAGCCACAACCACCACCACTTGAGTGAGATGAGTGACTCCACCATATGCGAGATTGAGTGCACCTACCTTGAGGGAGTGAGTTAACCACCACATAGAGAGAGTGAGATAGTTGATAGGTCATGTGAGGCCACTTTCAACACTAATGATTTGACCTCTACCTCTACTGTGTCTTCTCATTTGGTGCTAGGTCCCATCTATGATGACGCGCCGATTCGCGATGACTTCGTCCTCCCTTTGGACAAGACGATGGCCATGGTGGAATATGATGCACACCCACATGGTTCCATCACGATGATGATCTTGACCACCATTTGGTCTTACCCACCTCACCTAGACCACTAGAGTGGAATGAACAAGGTAACATAGGTGAAGGTGATGCTCTAGTCCGACTAGTGGACATTCTTGAGATTGATTGCTTGCATGATGTTGATCAACCTATTACCGTGCTTCATGCTAGTGCGACTTCCCCATGCGATGGTTTACCAATTTATGATGAGTATGATGATTGCCATGTGGAGTCTCTTAGTTGTGATGCCATGTTACATAGGATTTCTTGTGACAATTCTCTAGGTCACATCATGTTTGACAATCCGCTTGACTTGTCATATGCTATGCATGAGATCAATCATATGTCATATTTGCAATCTCTTCATAGTGACTATGCATATGCCATTCAAATAAACCCAATTTGCACATATGGCATAGATGACAAGCCCATGGTTATTGGCATTTGTTTTTCTTGTGATGATATTGATATGCTCCCTTTGCATCATTTATCTCATATGCCATGCCATGACCACCTAACTTCAAATATGCATTGTTTTGGATGTTGTCCATTTTCTCCATATGATGTTTCCATTATTGCTCATGAGGAGACCCCATAGTTTCCTCATACATTTTAGGAGATTTTGATCCATCCAATCGATTGCATGATCATCATACTTATGTGCACAATATGCTCCCCATGTATGAACATGATATTGATGTGCCATATATTTGTATGCTCAATTTGCATCCCCATCATGTTATACAAAATAACTATTCTTTCATGATGGATGACATGTTATTATACCATGAGTCAAATTTCTTTGACCGATGCTTATCTTGTGCTAACTCTCACGTGCACATACACATCATGATGGATGATGTGTACATTTACCACACACATAATCTCTTTCATTTGTGTCTCTTTTGTGTAGGTACCCATGAATTCTTGTCAACCTCGCAATCTCACGAGTTGACAAAACAAGCTCTAGAGAGCAATAATGACTTTGGATCCCATGGAGTGTCTTTCCCACCGCTCTCTTCATGCAAATACTTTGCGCATTTCTTCTACATGGCCCTCACTTGGCTATGGGTTATTGTCCATTATATATCATTCTATGCCCATCTTGCCATGTTCACTTTGCATGATATGCTTATTCCTATGCCTTTGCCATGCATTTGTGACCCATGCTTTGCATTACACATGATGATTGATTCTCATAATTGTATGTGTATTTGCAAGCTTGGTGGAGATATCACTTGTTATTGCCATGTTTGCTTTGTGTCCCATGCCTATGATAATACTATGATCTTTCTTTGTGTTCGTGCTTGTGATATGTCATGTGCATTGTCTATGCCTATCATTTGCTCTCATGACATGATTGCCATGAATTACTCTAGTATGTTGCATCTTCGCACTACTAGCTTGCACGACTTCATTACTATGATTGCTTGCCTCGTTGCATCACCGATGATTCATACTTGCTTGCTTCATGCGGTTGATGACAACCATCTACATGCTTGTCCCCATGATATCCTTGATTATGCCCCATTTATGTGCTTACATGCCATGCCAAAATCCTTTGTCAAACCATATGCCTTGCATGATGAAGACACTTGTTGGGTGAATCACCTCTTGAATGCTTGGTTTTGCACTAATGCTAACCGCATTTGTTTTCCAAGTGTTTGTTGTCCATGCTCCTTTTGAAGGAATACCAGGACGGTGCGACATTGGAGAGTGCCCATTTCTAGATTCAAGATTACGAGAACTTGGAGTTCGACCACTCCTACATGGCGACGCCATCTCTTTCCCATGGTGATTTGCATTTCGATCCAAGGTCGGATCTTTCCCAAGGGGAGGGGATGATGCGGAGCATCCTACGGACATCACCATGTCAACAGTCCATTTGGCAAGTGACACGTGCGACATCTACTTCTCATACCTAAAGGTGAATCTTCTCCTTTACACGTGTTCACTTGACCCCTTCGAGGATGGTATACTACTTGACACCCCTCTCTTGTGCATGCATAGGTATTGCTGGAACTTCACGGATGACGAGGAGGAGTGCAAGCGCCAAGGAACACCTACACCATCTGTGAGAGAAGCATGGAAGAGAAGATGGAAGAAGAAAGAGCTGCAAAGTCTACAGCGACCGGATGACCGGAAGCCGCCGGATGTCCGAACCTCTATAGCCGTCGGACGACCAACGAAGACCGGACGTCCGACAAGTCCCAGGCACCGGATGTCCGACGCTCATCAGAAATCCGGTGCCACCCATCCCGAAGCAAAACGACGGACGTCCGACGCCCTCCGGACGACCGGACCCTCATGAGCGACCGAACGTCCGACGCCGATCGGACGTCCGACCCTGCCTGTGCGCAGCCGGGCCTTTGGCCTTGTATCTCTCTCCCACTTACCCCTTCGTGGCTTAGACTATAAATAGACCTTCCCCTAATCCTTTCTAGGGCTAGCGTTGTGTTAGCTCATTTGGGAGATAGAGCTTCGCTCATCCATATCGGATCTACTCCACGAGAGAGACCACAACCCTTCTACGGAGAAGATCCACCTTGGATTCAAACCTCCTTACGAAGAAGACATCAAGACCTCCTCATGGAGAAGAACCGGTTGCCCTATGTATCGTCCTTTGTTGGATTCAGATCTTGTATCTCTTTGTGTTTCGAGGATCTAACATATGTGTGACCATATCTTGTTGGTTTAGTGTTTCTCTCATGTTTCCCCTCATGATTCCCCTCATTTTCCCCCTCGTGTTCTTCGTTCTCTACGCGGGATCCACTCCTTTCGTGAAATATCAGGTGTATAGGGTTCCACCCTACATCACCCACTATGCGCCAGCTTCCGGAAGCCAGATTGTGGCATCCCGGCATGGGCAGGAAACCGAGTAGTCCGTCGAATCTTGAAGGGGAAGGGACGCGCCCCCTCAGTTTCGGCACGGGCACCATGTGGCGCCCGGAAACTTAAGAGGCCCTGACAGGCCACATGTGCAACATGATGTGACAGCGGGCTAGGGCCTGCCACTCCACGCCATCGTCCCACGTGCGTGGGTTTATTGTGGCGCTCGCGGGCGGTTGCCCTACTCGATGCAGTTAATGTGCGCGTGCATCATGCACACTTAATGCGGGGAAGTGGGAGGGATGGGCGTAACCGATCCCACTTCCCCATGTTCAGACCATGGGTTATAAATTGGGGGTAGGGGGCGGCGGAAATCATTCATGCACGCCCCATCTTCTTCGTCCTCTCTCGCTCTTGCTTCTGAGGACGCCGCACGCTGCAATGCCTTGCTACACTTGAGCGAAATGCCCCCGCCGCTCTACAGTGCTCAGCGGCCGCTTCGCAGCTCTTAGCCACCGCTCCTTCCATCTTGTCTTCTCCCACGTGCCCTGTACCGTCGATGGCGCTGCCGAAAGGCCCGTGGATGGGATCCACCATCACCGCCGGGGACATTCAGTATCTGCGCGACACGCTGCGGCTGCCGCCGGAGATGGAGGTGGCCGTGCGCCTGCCGGAGGGCGAGCTGGCACCGCGGCCGGAGGGGACCGAGCGCGTGGTCTTCTTCACCCACTTCAAGCGCGGGGTCGGTCTCCCCACGCGCAACTTCTTCCATGCGTTCTTGGAGTTCTTCGGACTTCATCCGCATCACCTAGAGCAAACACTATGTTACAGCTCTCATGGTTCGTCACCCTATGCGAGGGCTACTTGGGTGTTGAGCCCACCGTCGATCTCTAGGTCCGCTTCTTCTTCTTGAAGCAGCAGGGGCCAGAGGCCGGTGTCATGTATGCCTGCGGGGCTGCCTCGTCTCGACGCGGACGCATGGGGGGTGCCCTAAGATGCCACTGGAGGACTCTGCTAAGAAATGGTAGAACTCCTTCTTCTAAGTCCGCAACCTTGGCACGGACCACTTCAACGTGCTACCCTTCCCCGACGTGATGCCGCATGCCAAGACCAATTGGTCCTACTGCCCCAAGAACCCGGCGCAGGGGGTGCTGAATCTGAGCAACCGGGTGGTGGAGATGGCGACGGGGAGGGGATCACCGGGACGGACCTCATCGCCGCCTACATCGCGCGCTGGGTGCTGCCACTGCAGCGCCGAATGCATATCATCAGCCAGATGGCCGGTCTCAAGGACCCCAACCGGATGTCATCCCGGCGGCTGACGCATGCGCAGGTCACCGGCTAGGTCAACGATATTTCGAAGGCCGGGCTGAAGGAGGAGTGGCAGTTCGGGAAGCCTCCCTATAGCCACGGGAACCCGGCACCGGTGGTGAGTCCCTGGTCTTTATACTTTCCTGCATCTCATCTTCTTTTCTGTCCCGATGTGATGAGGGAGGTGCCACTGAATGCCATCCGTCATCCATATGACGGCGCAATGTTGCAGGTGGCGACTGCCCAGTAGGCCGGCTTGGAGGAGGGGGAGACCCTCGCCGGGGACCCAGAGACGGCTAATGCCGAGGTTGACGAGACGCGCCATGCGGGTAAGTTTCTATGTTCTGATCCCTTATAAGGTCGGGTGGAAGATGATGCGGTTT